>NW_006399770.1:7117859-7127226 GCF_000299155.1 Elephantulus edwardii
TTGGCACAGGACAGAGCAGAGTTTAGACCTGTTGTACATAGGATCGCTATGAGTCGCAAGGGACTCGACGGCACATAACAACAACAACTAATGGCTTCAATTTTTTTTCTTCGAACACTTGTAACTTCTTAAATATCAGTTCTTAGAACTCCATGGCAGCATATTTCTTTTGCCTACCTGTTTCTGAGGTATTCTTGAAGTCCTTGGTCTGGTCTAGATTTTTAAGAAAAGCCTTGATTTGTTTTTCCATAATGTTTGGCCTTCCCTGCTGCTTCCTGGACACTATGTGAAGTGGATGAGGGTGCTGTTTTACCCCTGAGCAGACAGAGCCTCGGAGAGGAGATGGGGAAGTCCCAGGAATGCTGCCCTGGACATTTTACTCCTTAAGTCTCTGTGGTCTGGGCTCAGGGTGTACGTTTGTCTGCTCCTGGCACTGGATGGGAGGGGCCGCTTCTATCTCTGAGGGGAGTTGGGAACATCCTTCAAATGCTGCCTGAGACCCTTTCCTGCTAAAGTCTTGGTGATCAGTCTGTAGTAGTATTTGGAAAAACTTCAAAACTGAAGGCTTATCTTCCAGCAATATGATAACGTCCTGTTATTAATAAGATATTCAAGAACCCATAATTGAAGAAGCTAACTATGTAAAGAATAGTGTGGCACAAGATTGGAGGAAGACATAAACTGTCTTATGCAGATACAACCTATCTATTAAAAAAAACCCCAAAACCCAACTTGAAGCACCTGTTACAAAAGATCAAAGACTACAGCCTTTAAAACAACTTATATCTCAACATCAAGTAAACAAAAATCCTCACTATTGGACTACTATGTAACATCATGATATTGTTATCTGTTGTTATGTGCCATTGAGTCACCTGCACCTCATAGTGACCCTATATACAGCAGCTCTGAAACTTGCCTTGTCCTGAGCCAGTCTCACTGGCTCTGACACACCTAACCTCCATTGCCCCACTTACGGTATAACTATATCTCCTCCAGGACCTTCCTCTCTTGTGCTATCCCTCTATCATTCCCAGCATGATGTCCTTCTCCAATAACCAATATCCTAGTCATGTACCCAAAGTTTGTGAGACCGAGCTTTACAATCTTAGCCTCCAAGAAAAACTTTCTTTCACCATCTCCAATACAGACCTATTTGTTTTCTCGGCAGCCCATGGTATGTTCAAGACAATTCTCCAGCACCAAAATTCAAAGGCATTATTTTTTCCCCTATCATTCTTAGTCATTGTCCAGTATTCTGATGCATAGAAAGTAATTGTGAAGGCTATCGCCTGGATCAGGGACACCTTAGTCTGTAGAATGAAATTGCTGCTTCTCAGTACTCTGAAAAGGTCCCTGATAGCAGATTTTCCCAGTGCAATTCGCCTTTTGATTTTCTGACTGCTGATGCCAAAAGTGTTGATAGTGGAACCAAGCAGGCTGAAATTATTATCAACCTCAATCTCTTCCCCATTTATAATGTTGCTGCCAATTGGCTCAGTGGTGAGAATCTTTGTCTTCTTGATGTTGAAGTTCCATCCATATTGAAGAGTACAGTCCTTGACCTTCTGCAGAATTCAGTTCCTGCTCAGTTTTAACAAGCAAGGTTGCGTCGTCTGCATAATGTAAGTTGTTGATGAATCTTTCTCCAATCCTGATACCACATTCCTCTTCGTAAAATCCACCAGATGTGCTGTGGGAGGATATCAAGAATATCATCCATGAAGAATATAAAAGGTCATTACAAAGAAAGAAGAAAAAGAAAAGACCAAAATGGATATCAGAAGAGACTCTGAATATTGCACTAGAATGCTGAGAAGCCAAAGCAAAGGGAAGAAATCAAGAATTAAGGAACTGAATAAAAGATTTCAAAGATCAACTCAGGAAGACAAAGCAAAGTACTATAGTAAAATGTGCAAGGAGCTGAATTCCCAAAATCATAAGGGCTAAATTCACTTGTCATTTCTTAAGCTGAAGGAACTAAAGAACAAATTAAAGCCACGAGTTGCAATACTACGGATAGTATGGGCCGAATACTAAATGAACCAGGAAAAACAGAAGATGGAAGGAGTATACAGAATCACTGTACTAAAAAGAATTGGCTGACACAGAAGAATTTCAAGAAAATACGTAAAATCGAGAGGCAATAGTGATGAAGGAGGAAGTACAGGCTGCTCTGAAAGACCTGGCAAAGAATAAAGCCCCAGAAATGACAGAATATCAATTGACATATTTCAACAAACAGATACTGCCCTGGACGTGCTCACTAGATTGTGCCAAGAAATCTAGAGGACACTAGCTGGCCAACCGACAGGAAGAGATCCATATTTATTCCCATTCTTACAAAGGTGACCTAACAGAGTGAAAATTATCAAATGATATCACTAATATCACACTCAAGCAATATACTGCTAGAGATTATGTTAAAAAAATAAATAAATGACTGGAACAGTACATTGACAGAGAACTACCAGAAATACAGGCTGGATTTAGAAGAGGTCATGACACTAGAGACATTATCACCAATGTCAGAAAGCAGAGTACCAAACCAATGTCTATCTGTGTTTCATTGACTATGCAAAGACTTTGAGGATCAAAACAAATTGTGACTAACCTTCAGGAGAATGGGAATCCCACAGCATTTGACTGTGCTTATGTGAAACCTATACTTGGAGCAGTATGTAGTCCTTAGAACAGAGCAAGGAAACACTGCATGATTCAAAATCAGGAAAAGAGACTATCAGGGATGTTTCCTGTATCCATATTTTTTCAATCTATATGTAGAACATTTGTCCTGGAAAGGGTTAAACAGGGTGGCTCCTTGGAGGCAAAGATTCTGAGGCTCCGTCTAACATACTTTGGACATTTTGTGAGGAGAGACCAGTCCTTGGAGAGGGACATCATGCTTGGGAGGGTGGAGGGACAGCGCAGGAGAGGAAGGCCCTCTATGAGGTGGATTGATTCAGTGACTGGGATAATAGGGGTGGGAGTGTCAGAGACAGTGCACTTGGCACAGGACAGAGCAGAGTTTAGACCTGTTGTACATAGGATCACTATGAGTCGCAAGCGACTCGATGGCACATAACAACAACAACAACAACATGTAGAACATCATGATGGAAAAATATTAAAATTAACAACTATTTCATTTCACTTGGATTCACAATCAACACGAATGTTAGAAGCAGTCAAGAAATCATAACATTTATTGAGGAAACCTACTGTCAAAGACTTCTCCAAAGTGGCTAATGAGCAAAGATGTTAGTTTAAAGATTAAGTTGTATATGATTCAAGCCATCATATTTTCAATTGCTTCCTATGTATCTGAAAATTGTGCCATTAATGCAGAAAATTGAATAATTGATGCTTATGAATTGTGATGTTGGTGAAGAGTATCATATATCCAGACTTCCAAAAGAAAAGGTGCAACAATGAATGAATGGAAATTCAAGTTTTCTATGAACTTTCATTAAAATATTAATTTAAAAAAAGTTCAACCAAGGTGTCCCTTAGTTTGGTGAAACTTCATCTCATTTATTTGGGCATGTTTTCAGGAGAAGCCTGTCCTTGGAAAGAGACATCATACAAGAGAAAGTTGTTGTTGTTGTTGTTGTTATGTGCTATCGAGTCTCTTGCGACTTATAGCGACCCTATGTACAATAGCCCTAAACCCTGCTCTATCCTGCACCAATCACACTGCCCCTGACACACCCATCCCGAGTACCCCAGTCACTGAATCAATCCATCTCATAGAGGGTCTTCCCCTCCTGCGCTGTCCCTCCACCCTCCCAAGCATGATGTCCCTCTTCAAGGACCTGTCTCTCCTTACAACATGTCCAAAGTATATTAGACAAAGGCCCAGAATCCTTGCCTCCAAGGAGTAGCCTGGTTTAACCCTCTCCAGGATGAATCTGTTTGTTTTCTTGGTAGTCCATGGTATATTCAATACTCTTCACTAGAAAGTAGAAATAGAGTAAGACCAAAATTATATGGATTGACATAATGACTTCCACTTGGGTTTGAGCAGAACAGGGATCATGAAGACAGTGCCGGATAGGGAAAAGTTCAGATCTGATGTTCAAAGGATTGTTAAAAATTGTGGTCAAATAGACAACACCTAACAACAACAACAATATTATCTCACAAGTGTGTCACATGTCACCGTCCTGCTTCCTAATTTGTCTTAGTCTACGTGTTCCACTAAATCCTCTCCACCATGGACGATCTAGCTTATATCTTAAATATAAGAGGTAAAGCTGCTGACATTAAACCAGCACACAATCTACCCACAATGCAACAAAATGACAGCTGAGTGAAATTTTTAACAGTTTAGTTATATAACCACTTATAGAGCTATCATTTACTTAAGAAATCTATTACTATTAATGTAAAGGAGTTCTGATGGCACAGTTTCCAGGAAGTCAAGCTGCTTACCCAAAGACGCTCTGGCGGTTTGAGTCTGCCAGCCCCTCCTTGGATGACAGATGGGTAATAGTCTCCCATGTGAGGGCTAACTATGTTCTGACTCATTGGATATGAGTTTGAGTTGACTACAAATGTAGATGAGTTCATTTCCCCCCAATTATCATTCAAAAGACAAGATTAAATATTATGAAATGTACCATTTTGAGTACTGATATGCTGATTACATTCTCACTTCGCTCTGTAAGAGGATGCTGGAGTACATGCCACACTAAATAGGTCATAAAGTTGTTGGATACACTCATGAAACAATAAATCCTTTGGAGGCCAGTGTATAAGAATTTTTAACAGAAGAAAAATTAAGAGGAGCTTATTGTTGATAAACAATAGTCTTTTTTATCCTTGATTATTGTAGTTTCTGTTTTCCAGAAAACAAAGCTGCTCACTCCTCTCTAACCAAAACCAGGTGCAAAACCTTCTAGTAAGAACTTGACTGAATTTGTAATTATGATTCATTGTTTCTAAGGGTATCTGTTTGAAAACCAGGGTGACAATTGTTCCCATAGAAGAAGATTCCTCCTCTTAATAACTAGTTAACGTTTATTTAGCCTTAACTACATGCCAGGCACTCTGCTGAGTACTTCGGATGCACTATCTCAGTTGAGTCTCTCAAAAATTTACATGTATAAACTACTGTTTTTTTCTTCAAATGATAAAACCGTAGTTCAGAGAATTTAGATAGTCATCCAGAATCTCAAGGTGGATACATGGAAGAAACAATCAATAAATCATAAGGATTCTGATTCAAAAGGCTTGAGTTTGTGACCATTGCTGGGTTCTGTTTCTTGAGTTTGATGTTATGAAGCAGAACAGAAGTTAAGAGTATTCGAAAACTGGATAAATTATGTATACTGCATTGAAGCCAATGAGAGGGAGAACAGTTTAAAAGTAATATATTTTAGGGCATTATGATTATCATAAGAGTCCCGAATGAGGGTTGCAGAGTGGAGTATACTTGGGGTGGGGGAGAAGGTGGGGGGTTGCAGGGGGATTGTATACCAATGAAGGAGTTTTTATTTTGCTTTTCAAGGAGAAGAGCGAACTGGGGGGGGGGGTGGGGTGAGCAGGGAGAAAAGGGCAATAATGAATGAATGGAAATCCAAAATCTCTGTAAATGTTCATTGAAATTAATTTTTGAAAAAAAAAAGAGTATTAGGAGATTATTTGCAGGAAACAATAATAGTCAATTGAAACTGCCTGGCAAGGGGAAATTAAGGTTGTAGGTGGAATTGAGTTTGCCAGGCAATGAACTTAAAAATAGGGAGATTATCCTAGATTACTCAAGTGAACTCAATCACTCATTGCTGTTGGGTGAACAATGGAACGTACGGGAGAGTAGAATTGCCCCATAGGGTTTGCAGAGCTGTAACCTTTATGACAAAATACCTCCAGAAACTCTATGAACTTTGATAAATGTCGATAGTTATAGAAAGGCTTCAGGCCTTTTGTTCATAGGGTCACTATGAGTAGTGTTAGACTCAAGGCAATCAACAACAACAACCACCACCTTTATGGAAGCAGAGTGCCGTTGGAATAACTGGTGGATTCATACTGCTAATCTTTTGGCTAGCAGCAAAGCACAGAACCACCAAAAGTAAAAGAGGGTGGTAGAAGGAGAGGTTGAATTGGTGCTTTGAGAAAAGGACTCAATTGCTAGTTGAAGAAGAAAGGTGGATATAGCCAAGGATTAGCCTCTAGAAATTGGAAAAGACAAGGACATCTATTCTCTCCTAGAGCCTCTAGATAATAATACTCCTGACAACTTGCTTTTCATCGAATGAGACCCACTTCAAACTTCAGATCTACAGAACTGTAAGTTAATAAATGTATGTTGTTTGCATTTTTTTAAATGTCAATTGGAGATCTTTTCTATCACAATGATACAATACTTTTTCATAATTTATTTTATTTTGTCAACGTCAGTATTTTCGCCAATGTCAGTATTTTCATAAGCAGATTTTGAGTGCAGGAAAGATTATTCATGGGCTTAGCTTAGTTAACTATATTTGAATTATTAGACTTAGAAATTCAAAAGCTTCGTTCTTCCATATCTTGTATTTATAAGTGCAGTAAATTTAGCAATCACTTTTATGAGCCCTTTGATTAATGTTTGGTCTCATTTACAAACTTAGTTAATGAAATGCTTTTAAACATTTTATACTAAATTTATAAAATAAATAAATTTTAATTCCTATTTAGGTACTTCACATATATGATTTAATGAGGAAACTTTACAGGACATTAAAATACTTCTAATAAATTAATCCTAGAAATTCTGAACCTTTCATACTCTTAAATGATTTAACGCTTACTCTAAAACTTACTGTAATGATTACATAAAGTAAAATTTCCACTCAAATTCACAGATCTAAACCAACTTAATGATACATTATAACTTGGAGTCACAATTTTACCCATTATGTATTGTGTATTAGTATATCACAAACACTATAAATAAAAAAATGATGAAGCCTTCTTAGCACATAAATTTTAATAAATGTGCTATATATTTGCTTCTCCTATATAGTTCTGTAATTCAATTTTAACTTTCAATTAAACAAATGACTTCCCTATTAATTATATAACTGAAAAACAAATTTAAGCGTCTAGTAGCAATACTGAAAGATGCTGTGGGCACTTTATTGAATGACTCAGAAAGCATCAAAGAAGATGGAAGGAATACATAGAATCATTGTGCCAGAAAGAACTGATTGACACTGAAAAATTTCAGAAAGTACCATATGAACAGAAGCCAGTGGTAATGAGGGAGGAAGTGAAAGCTGCATTGAAGGTACTGAGGGAAAAAATAAGGTCCCAGAAATCGATAGGTTACCAAATGACTTGTTTCAAATAAGAGTTGCAGCCTTAGGTACTCTAACTAGGCTATGCCAGAAAATTTGGAGGACAGCTGTCTGGCCAATGGATTGGTAAAAAGTCCATATTTGTTCCCATTCTCAAGAAAAGTGATACAACTGGATGTGGAAACTATCAAACAATATCATATGCAAGAAAAATACTGCTGAAGATCATTCAAAATATCTAAAAGAATACATTGATAGGGAATTGCCACAATTGCAAACAGGGTTTAGAAGAAGCCACGGCACTAGGGATATCATTGATGGTGGCAGATGGATTCTGGCTAAAAGTAAAGACTATCAGAAGAATGTCTATCTGTGTTCTATTGACTGTACAAAGGCATCTGGCTGTTTGGATCATAACAAGTTGTGGCTGACATTGAGAAGAATGGGAATCCCAGAGCATTTGATTGTGCTCGTGTGAAAACTAAACCTGGTTCAGGAGGCTGTTGTGTGAACAGAGCAGGGAAACAATACATGGTTTAAAATTAAATAGAGAATGTGTCAGGGTTGTATTCTTTCTCCATATCTATTTAATCTGTATGCTGAGCAAATTATTCAAGAAGCTGGACTTTATGAAGAGGAATGTGGCATCAGGATTGGAGGTGGACACATCAATAACCTGTGTTATGCAACCTTGCTTGCTAAAATGAGGAGGACTTGAAGTACTTGTTGCAGAAAATTAAGGAATACAGCCTTTGGTATGGCTTGCATCTCAAAATCAAGAAAACAAAGACTTTTGCCACTGGTCTGATAAGCAAGACCATGATAGATGAAGAAGAGATTGAAACTGTCAACAACTTCATCTTACTTGGATCATCATTTAACACCCTTAGTCCCAGCAGTCAGTTAATAAGGAGACACATTCCATTGAAAAAGTCTGCAATTAAGGACCTCTCCAAATTGTTGAGTAGTAACGCCAGTTTGAGGACTAAGGTGCATCTTATTCAGGCTATAGTCTTTCCAATTACTTGCTTACGCATCTGACAGCTAGACAATGAATAAGTATGGTAGAAGAAGAATAAACGTCTTTGAACTGTGGTGTTGGAGAAGAGCACTGAACATCCTATGAATGGCCAAATGAACAAATAAATATGTCTTGGAGAGTGTACAGCCTGAATTCTCTTTGGAGACAAGAATGATGAGATTTCACCTCACATACTTTGGACATGTTACTAGGAGAGGCTATCCTTTGGAGAGGGACATGATGCTAGGAAAGGTTGAGGGTCGGCAAAAAAAAGGAAGACCCTCAACCAGGTGAACTGACATGGTTACTGTCACAGTAGGCTTTTGTGTGTTGGGAAATGTTAAGATGGAACAGGATAGAACAGAGTACAGATCTTTTATTCATAAGCTTGCTTTAAGTCATACTTGACTCAACAGCTGTATTATACTAGACTCGACAGCAACAACTATGTAAGGAATTTTAAGGGATATATTTTCATATAGTTGAGTTCTACTACAGGATTCCATACAAGTGTTCAGGTCTTTCGTTCATTACTATGAGTTGTCTACAACTCAACGACACTTAACAACAACAACACCACCAACAACAAGAAGTTCTGTTGGCTTAGTGAATAGAAAGTTAAGCTACCAAGCCAAAGGTGGGTAATTTTAATCTGCGGCCCTCAGGCCTGGCTTTAATTGTTTTTGGTCAAATATTATTCTAATTGTATAGCACTGTCTGTCCATTTGCTGTACAGAGATAACTCAGGGTTGCTGTGATGCTAAACACTGTGACACTGATGTGTCGAATGAGAGAATGGTTACCCATGGTGGACAGTATTTGGTGAAGCTCCCTGAGTAAAACAAGCTTGGAAGCAGGAGTGGCATCCACTTCCAAAATAACTTGGATCCAGAAACTCTACGAACTTGGAGAAACGATGACAGTTAATACAAGTATTCAGGTCTTCTGTTCATAGGTTTGCTGTGAGTCATCTACAACTCGATGGCAATTAACAACGTGTGTGTGTGTGTGTGTGTGTGTGTGTGTGTGTGTGTGTCTGTGTTTCATTGATTATGCAAAATCT
>NW_006399770.1:7127326-7157968 GCF_000299155.1 Elephantulus edwardii
AATAACTTGGATCCAGAAACTCTACGAACTTGGAGAAACGATGACAGTTAATACAAGTATTCAGGTCTTCTGTTCATAGGTTTGCTGTGAGTCATGTGTCTGTGTGTGTTGTGTGTGTCTGTGTGTGTGTGTGTGTGTGTGTGTGTGTGTGTGTGTGTGTCTGTGTTTCATTGATTATGCAAAATCTGACTCTGTAGATCACAGCAAACTGTGACTAACTCTGAGAATGGGAATCCCAGAACATTTGATTGTACTTATGCAAAACCTATACTTGGACCAGGAAGAGGTCATCAGAAAAAAGCAAGGAAACTGCGTGGTTCAAAAAATGGGAAGGATGTATACCAGGAATGTGTCCTATCTCCATACCTTTTCAATCTATATGCAAAACAGATTATCTGGAAGGCTGCACTCTATAAGGAGAAATGTGGCATCAGGATTGGAGAAAGACTCATCAGCAATCTGCATTAAGCAGATGGTACAATGCTGCTTGATGAAACTGAGGAGGACCTGAAGTGCTTGCTGCAGAAGGTCAAGGACTGCAGCCTTCTATATGGATTGAAGCTCAACATCAAGAAAATAAAGATTCTCACCACTGGGCTAATTGACATCATCATGATAGATGATAAAGAGATTGAAATTGCTAACAGTTTCAGTTTGCTTGGTTTCCTGGTTTTGAAACATGCAGTGTTTTCTTGCTCTATTCTTATGACTGCCTCCTGGTCCAAGTATAGGCTTCACATAAGTATAATCAAGTGTTATGGGATTCACATTCTTCTCAGAGTTAGACCTAATTTATTGTGATCCACACAGTCAAACGCCCTTACATAGTCAATTAAACACAAATAGACGTGCTCACCAAGTTATGCCAAGAAATCTGGAGGACAACCACCTGGCCAATTGACTGGAAGAGATCTGTATTTGTTCCATTCCAGAGAAAGGTGTTCCAACAGTGTGGTTGTCCTCCAGATTTCTTGGCATAACTTGGCAAACACATTCAGGGCAGCATCCGTTTGTTGAAATATGTCAATTGGTATGCTGTGAATTGCTGGGACCTTGTTTTTTGACAATTCATTGAGAGCAGCTTGAAGTTTCTTCTCTATCATCATATGTTCTTGATAATATGTTGTATCATGAAATTCTTCTATATCAGCCAGTTATTTTTGGTGTAGTGACTGTGTACTCCTTCCATCATCTTTAGATGCTTCCTGGGTCATTCAACATTCTGCCTTCTTTAGCATCCTTAGATATTGCAACTCAAGGCTTGAATTTGTTTTTCAGTTCTTTCAGCTTAAGAAATTCTCATATATTTTCAAATTCACATATTTTATATTTGCCAATATATTGACTTTCTGAGCTAAAATTTATGCGCTTCTGAAATAGCTTGCCTCTAGAAACTCCATGAATCTGGAGAAAGGATAGAAGTTATACAAGTGTTCAGGTTCTTTGTTTAAAGGTTGCTATAAGTTGCCTACAACTCGATGGCACTTAGCAACAATAACATCAACAACTTCAAAATAAGTATTTGTGATGCTTTTTATGTCATTTGAGAACAATCCCAAAGACCTTCAGTCTCCCAAATGCACGCTTTCCCAGTTGAGGTTTGACAAACCTGGTTTAATAATCACTCATTCGGTGTTCTAAGTATCTTTATAAAACATAACTAACATAAATAAGGATATTATTATATTTGTGGTACAAAAACCTAGATTTGGTTTCTGAATTAATTCTTGGAATTTACCAGTAACCAAGGAAATTTTGTTTTATAAATTAACAGACAACTTTTAAACACTTATAAATGATTAGGAGGCTCTGTTGGTGTCAAGAGACCTAACAATATATATTATGGGCTGAAGAAGATCAGCAGTTCAAATCCACCAGGTATTACACAGGAGAAAACTTGTCAGTCTCCTCCCATAATATTTTTCAGCTTTAAAAACTTGATAGAGGGTCACTGTGGGTTAGAACTGACTCAGTGGCAGTTATTATTCAAATATCACTTTAGAAATAGCCTCATAAAGGCAGGGAGAATGATGCAGACATGCTAATTGATTTGATCAATCATAGCTATGCATGAAAGCCTGGTCATACTTATTATACATGAAATCTCATAGAATATAAAACCTTGTGCCTTGGAGCTTTTGCTTTTGGGCCTCCTGCATCGGTAAGAACACCCATGCACTCAGGAGGATATTGTTCATTCCAAGTGACAATGGAAACCTTCCTCTGTCTCATAACAATCCAGGCTATAGTCTTTGCAATTATGTGCTATACATCAGAGAGTTGGACAGTGAATAGGGATGATAGAAAGAAAATTGATGCCTTGAACTGTGGTGCTGGAGAAGAGTGTTGAATATACCATGGACTGCTAGGAGAACAAACAGGCTTGTTCTGGAGAGGGTGAAGCCAGAATGCTCCCTGGAGTCAAGGATTCTGAAGCTTCGTCTGACATACTTTGGGCATGTTGCAAGGAGGGACTGGTCCTTGGAGAGGGACATCATGTTTGGCAGAGTGGAGGGACGGTGCAGGAGAGGAAGACCCTTGATGAGATGGGTCGATTCTGTGAGTGGAGTGGTGGGAATGAATGTGTTTGTGATGGCGAGGTTGGCACAGGATAGAACGGCGTTTAGGGTTCTCGTACATAGGGCCGCCATGAGTCACAAACAACTCAATGGCACATAACAAGAA
Organism: Elephantulus edwardii; assembly: GCF_000299155.1. Classification (NCBI taxonomy): domain Eukaryota; kingdom Metazoa; phylum Chordata; class Mammalia; order Macroscelidea; family Macroscelididae; genus Elephantulus; species Elephantulus edwardii. The sequence goes on from NW_006399770.1 coordinate 7,130,012, forward strand.
CAGTAAACAACAACGATTAAAATAAATGGGTAAGCAGAGGTAATAGTATTCATGTGTATTTAAATTCAGTGGGTAATGAACCAGCAGGAGCTGGCAGAATACTGACCAAGTTCTAGCTTATTGTCTGGAGGCTGTTGCACTTATGGTCAATGGAGAGATCTAGCTTGTAATTTAAGTGCAAGGAGCTAGCAAAAGAAAGAGGGAATGACTTATCCGAAGACTAGGGAGTTGCATGGACTGCTGAACTCATGTCTGCTATCCAGTGATCTTGCCCCAGCTGGCCAGGGACAGAGTGTGATGGTTAAAGTTACTACTTTCCATGGAGGAGACTGGAGATGAGAAATGGAGAAGTGGGAGGTGAAGGTTGGAACCAATTCAAGATGGGAATTTGATTCATTCTGTTTCTTATCATCTGGTGATAGAGTTACAGTATTCTCAGTTTTTCTTCATAGTAGTATAATTAGTGAGAGCCCAAGATTCTGTGTAATAGAAATAGGTTAGTGTCTATATAGGAAGTTGCTAGATTGATTATTTCAGAGATGCACTATCAAATAACAAGTAGCCATTGCGTGTCAATTTTAACTCGTGATAGGTAGAACTATGTTTTATAGGATTTTCAATGACTGGGTGTTTTTTTTTTTAATTGTTTTTGTGGTTGTTTTTTTTTTAAAGATCATTAAGTGTTTATCCTGAATTACCTTTACATGGACTCAAACCTCCAATCATTTGGTTAGCAGAAGAGTTTGCTGTACCATGACTATAAAAAAAAAACAATCTTGTCTTGTAAAAGAAGTGTATCTATGGTGCTCCGTAGTGACAAGGATTGTGAGAATTTTGTCTCACATACTTTGGCCACATTATCAGAAGGGGACAAAAAGCCATCATGCTTAGAGAGTAGAGGGTCAGAGAAGGAGAGGAAGATTCTTAAGAGGGATTGCCACAGGGATTGCCACAATTGACCTAAGCAAAGCTCAGATTGTGAGGATGGAGCAGGATCAGGCAAGGTGCAGATGAAGGTGGTACATGAGGCCATTATGAATCAGAGTCATTTGATGGTAATTAACAATAAGAGCACATCAGCCATGAGCATCACCCAGCACTGTTGACAATATGTGAGTAACTCGGATGCATTCAAATTTTCTCAGTAATTTTTAATCTTTATCTTCATGTTTGTCGCTTACTGTCCCGAGATGATTGCTCACTAAATAAAGATTTTTGAGAAAATAGATTACTCTCAAGTTAAGATAATTCAAGGCTATTTACAAACATATTGGCAGAGAACAGGAAATTACAAGAAATTGTACTCGCCTAGCAGAAGTCAGTACGAACAGAACTATCATTAAGCTTAGGCATGGCAGAGGCAAATGGAGGAAGAAACAATTGGACCCAAAATGAGAGACCAGGTAGAGAAGCTAATCTGAGAAAAATGGTCTTTTAGCATGAGAACATAGCGACCTGAGATGACCCTGCAGAAAAGCGCCAGAGCAACCACTTTGTTAACAATATTCTTTCTCCTCATCTCCTAAGTGCGCCATTGGCAGGTTGATAGTGAGGCAGAGGTCAATGGAGCACTTTGACTTGTTTGCATAAGTTTTTATTTGCCATCAAGTCAGAATCAACCCACGGCTGACCATCCGGTGGATTGTGAGAGGCAGTAAATTTCAGGGGTGGATTTACCCATCCTTCTCTCACAGAGCAGCTGGTGGATTTGAACTCTGTAAGTCTGGAGTTTCAGCACAGCTTTTTAACACTAGGCCACCAGAGCTCACTCATATAGATTGTTGTTATTTGTCTCAGAGTCAGAAATGACTCATAGCTGACTCTCTAGAGGGTTTTCAGAGGCAGTAAATTGCACAGGAGGAGACTGCCCACCCTTCTCCTATCAAGCAGTTGATGGATTAGAAACATGTGCCTTTGAGATTGCAGCACAATTTCTTATCAGCAGTCTACCAGAGAAAGAGACAAAAGGAAGGCGGATGTATCTACAGATCAAACAAAACATACCAAGCATAGTAACCAATCTTTTAGGCACCATATACTCACCTGGTGTATCATCATTAATAGTTTATTTTAAGAGAGAGGATTTCATCCCAGATGCTCCTGAAAATCTCTCTCATAGATTTCATTCTCTGCATCTGAGTTATCATGCTTGAGCTGCAAGGGAGACAGGAAAAGTTACTATCCATCCTTATATGATTGGGGTGAGGAAGTACAGAGAGTCACTTATCATGTAGAAATTACACTGGATATTAAAAAATGATACATAGTAAATATTAAAGCAAATGTTACAAGAATATGTTATTTTATGTACTGTTGTGTCAGAACCTACCCATAGCTGACCCTCCTGCAGGTTTTCAATTGATCACATGGCAGGAAATTGCTCATCTTTCTACCATGGAGCAGCTGGTGGATTCAAATCACATTCCTCTGGATTGGCAGTGCATCTCCTTAACACTAAATCACTTGAGCTTCCCTAACAAGAGTATAAAACAATGAAAATAAAATCATGTGTCTGTACAAAGATACATATAGATATGCACTTGCATTTTCTTAAAAACTATCAATTTTATGATTACCATTCTCAAGAAAGATGATCCAAAATGATGTGGAAATTATCAAACAATATCGTTAATGTCACTTGTGAGAAAAATAAGAACACTTAACTATGCTTACTTGACATCTACATATTTTAGATATTGAAGATCATATAGAAGCTGCCAAAACAGTACTTTGACAGAGAACTGCCAGAAGTTTTTAAACGGGGTTTAAAAAAGACTGTGAAATCAGGGATATCACTGTTGGTTTCAAGGGGATCCTGCCTGAGAGCAGAGAATTTCAGAATATCTATCTGTGTGTTATTGACTATGGAAAGGCTTTGGACTGTGTGGAGCATTACAAATTATGGCTAACATTGAGAAAAATGTGAATCCCAGAGCACTTAATTTTGCTCATGTGATACCTATATTTTCACTTAGAAGCTGTTGCCTGAACAGAGCAATGGAACATCGCATGGTTTAACCTCAGGGTTAGATCTTTTCATCATACCTTTTCAATCTGTATGCTGGACAAGTATTTAGAGATTAGAAGACTCGTCAACATTGTTTGTTATTTAGATGACACAACCTTGCTTGCAGAAAGTGAGGAGGACTTGAAACACTGCAGATGTTCAAAGACTACAGCCTTCAATGTGGATTGCACCTCAACATCAAGAAGACAAAGCTTTTTACCATCAGATTCATAAGTAAGATCATGATAGATTGTGCAACCCACTAAGATGAAATTGACCATCAACACCTTTACTATGAGCAATTAGGAGATCAGTAAACATATTTCATTGGGCAAGTCTGCTATTAGGGATCTCTTCAAATTACTGAAGAACAATTATGTCATTTTGAAAACTAAAGTGAAACTGATTCAGGCCATGATGTTTTCAAGCACTTGCTATGCATCTGAAAGCTGAAAAGTGAATAAGGACAACAGAAGAAGAATTGATGATTTTAAGCTATGGTGTTGGAAAGAGTATTGAGTATCCCATGGCCTGCCAAAAGAACAAACAGATAGGTCTTGGAGAAAGTGCAACCAGAGTGCTCCTTGGAGGCAAAGATGATGAAGCTTTGTCTCACAAATTTTGGGTATGTTTCTAGGTGAAGCTGTTCCTTGGAAAGGCGAATGATGCTTGGAAAGGTCAAGTGTCAGTAAAAGAGAGGAAGACCGTCAAAAAGATGGATGGAAAAAAACTGATTGATACAGTGATTGCAACAATAGGTTCAAATGAGTCAGACAGTATGAGAATGGCACAGGATAGGACAGAGTTCAGATATGTTGTCCATAAGATTGCTATGAGTAATGCTCAACAGTACCTAACAACAACAACAACCACCTTTCTGGTGTTTTCTACTTACAGTTAAGTTTTATGTGACATGAGCAATGATTTTTGTTCTAGATTTTCAATGTATTCTTTCCATCTTCTTTTGATACTTCTTACATCATTAAATGTATGGCTATAGAACTCTTCAGTATTGTAACCTGAGACTTAAAGACATTCTTTTTTTCTTTCAGCATGAGCAATGCCAAGTATGTTCTCTCTTGTTTAAGTCCTGCTCATTGCATTTTGTTATAACACTTCACTTTGCCTTTTGAAGCTATCTTTTGAAACTACATGGTTTAAAATATGGAAAAATGTGTCGTAGGAATATCTCTTTCTCCGCACTATTCGATCTGTATGGACATCAAATCATTCCAGAAGCTGGACTATATGCAAAGAATGTGGCCATTCTTCATTTGTCGTCAAAATTGGACAAATATTTATCAGCAACTTACAGTGTGCAGAAGACATAACCTATCTTGAAGAAAGTAAGGAAGGAAGTCTTAAAACATTTGCTATAGAAGATCAAAGACTACAACTTTCAACATAGATTACATCTCAACATCCAGAAAACAAAAATCCTTATCACTGAATCAATATGCAACAACACAAAAACATGGAGAGATAAATGCTGTCAAGGTTTTTGTTTGTTTTTTTTATTTGCTCGAATTCATAGCCAACAACCATAATAGTAACACCAAGAGTTATAAAATAAAGGGAAAAAAGAGAAAGGGCCGGGGGGGGGGGGAGAGGGGGGGGGATCCAAACACAAAATTTAGGTTAAAAAAAAAGAAAGAAAGAAATGGAAAGAAGTATTGCATTGGCAAATTCTGCTGTCAAGGAACTCTCCAAAATGCTAAAGAGTAATGATGTCAGTTTAAATACCAAGGTGTATATGATCCAGGCCATGGCATTTTTATTTTCTTATGTTTTGGGAAGTTGAACAATGAATAAGGATGAATGAAGGTAAATCGATACCTTTAAATTTTGGGGTTCAAGAAGAATACAGAATATACCATGAACTATTAAAAGGAGGGGGGAAAAACCAACTCTATCTTGAAATTAATGCAACCAGAGTGCTCCTTAGAGGCAAGGTTGATAAAACTTGGTCTCACATGTTTTGGACATGTTGCTAGAAGGGGTCCAATCTAAAAAAAAAAGACATCATATAGGGCAAGAAGAGGGTCTGAGAAAGAGAGGAAGACCCTCAACATGAGGGATTGGAGCAATGATTGTAAAAATGAGCTCAAGCTTATCAGAGATCATAAGGTTGGTATAGAAAAAGGCAAGGCTCAGATCTATTGTTTATAAGGGTATATATTTCATATATCCGTTAACTAATAAATATATTGTTTGTATGAGCTGTTGTCAACTTGATAGCACCAAACAACACCCTATCCTGTTCTGAATCTAATTGAAATTTCTGAAAGCTCTCTGTCAATGCATTGTTGTAATTATATTTGGATGATGTTCAGTAAATTTTATTCATATGTTATATCAGTGCTTTTCTTCCATAATTTCTACATTCTGTTGGGTCAACTTTCTTTGGAATGGCACAAGAATCTGTTGGCTGGCCAAGTAACTGTCATCCAAATCTTAACACAGATAAGGGAGCACCTCCAGCACTGAATTTGTTGAAACATCTTGATTGGTTTTCTATCGAATTCTGGAGACTTGTTTTTGCCAATACCGACACTTTTGTACTTTGGGATTTTTTCTTCTATGCAGTAGTACTTGCTTATATGATGCCTTCTAAAATGGTTGAATAATGACCAATTCTTTTTCAGTATAATAACTTGATTCTGTGTATCTTCTCTTTTTACTTTATCATCATGGGTTCTTTTTGTTTTATATTTTTTTGAATGAATGTTTACAAATCATATTAGTTTCTTATTCAATTATTTATATATACTTTCTTTTCTAACATTAATGAAAATATTTTACTAAATCAATTATCATAATTCATTAACTCAGTGTATATTGTCTTTCCCATTTTCTAACTAATCTCTTTGTTAATTTCTATTTCCCTCTTTTTCCTTTCTAATTCCTGGAAACTAAGAAAGAACCTCTCTGTGTATTAATCTTTCCTTAGCTTTTTATAATAGTGCTCTTCTTCTATAACAATCCTTTTGTTAATAATTTATATCATTCAGCATAACTTCTTCTAGATTCATTCATGCAGTGTTTCAAAAATGTGTTACCATTTTTCACTGCTGCTTAATATTCCATTGTGTGAATACACTATTGTTCTTTCCATCTATCCATTGATGAACACCTGTGTTTTTTACATCTTTTTGCTACTATAAATGCTGTTCAGTGAATATAGATGTTCAGCATTTATAGTAGCAAAGTTAATGCCACAGTTCTTATTTTTTATAAGTAAATACCTAGTAAAGAAGTTGCTGGATCAAATGAAATCTCTATTTCTAACTTTCTGATGGAGAGCAACAATGCTTTCCGTAGAGGTTGCACCATTTTACATACCCAAAACCTGTGTATGAGAGTTCAAGCATTCACACCATTGCTATTGTTTGTTGTTTATTATCTTACTGAGCTTTAACATTGTTTCTGGGATTAGTGATATAACTGTTGGCACCTAAAAACAGCACCAAATTACTGTTGGCACATAATAACAGCATCAAAATAATTAGTAACTGGAAGCAATTTTCATGTCTTTATTGGTCAGCTGAATGTCAAATGGGGTATACTACTTAAAACCAAAGAGATTATTAAATAAAAAGAAATAGGGGAAACCTCAGGAGTCCTAATCTATGGCATAAATGTTGTTGATTGCCATTGAGTTCAGCACAACTCACAGTGACCCTATGAACAAAAGACCTGAAGCCTTTATATAACTATAGTCATTTCTCAAAGTTCGTAGAGTTTTTAGAGGCATGTTGTTTAGAAAGTGGATGCCAGATTACCAAATAGAACTGAAAATGCACAAGAGGTTAAACTAGATGGTTGTGCCTTCTAAAAAATTTACTCCTTGCATACATCAAAAGGTGAACTTTGTAAGTAAACAAAAATAAAATTAAAAAATACTTTTAAATATTTATTTTAAAAATGACTTCCAAAACCAGTCAAAATAGAACCCATAAATTGGGGGGGAAATATTTGGCAGTTACTTATCTAACAAGAGACTCATCTCTTAAATTTATAGATAATTCCAACACCGCAATAAGAAGAACACAACTAATTACAAAATAGGCAGAGAATATAAGCCATGCAATGTTTTCTTGTTTTGTTTGGGCAACTACCTCTTGGTCTATGTATAAACTATAAACCCATGAGCACAATTAAGTGTTCTGGGATTTCCATCCTAATCTGTGTTAGCCATAATCTATTGTGAGCCACACCACCAAATTCCTTTGAAATTCCTTAAAACATAAGTAAACAACTTTCTGGTGCTCTCTGGTATCAGCCAACATCCATCTGATTATCAGCAACGATATCTTTCTTGACAAGGGATTCATGATTCTCCTGAAATTCAGCTTGTATTTTAGGCAGTTCCTTGCCAATATACTGTTCTAGGCATTTTTAAGTAATTTTCAGTAAGATTTTACTTGCATGTGTATTTTGTCAAAATATTATTGTTCAAATGCCTTTCATAGCTTTTTATTATCTGTTTATTTTGTGATAAAGTGTTTATTAAATTAAGGAGATAGGATTAGGATGAGATACAAGCCCTACCTACTAGAAACCTATATAATTAGCTCTCAGGAGTTCAATGCTAGCTCTCTTTTGAGATGTTTACTTTTCTGGGATACAGTATCCAGGAACACCAGACCCATTCTCTGCACCACAGGCCTGCATCACGCACAATCCCGTTAGTCCTTTCCCTGATGGAGCTGAGTCTCTGCCAGACTTTCTAGCAAACTACTGAAACCAAGGTACACATAGGAATGAAGAAACTGAACGAAGAAAGAATTGTTGTTACAGGAAATCATAAAGTGGTAAAGCATATCAAATACTTGGTTTACTAGTGACTGCCCCCTTTTTGTAACTAGTATGTTATTAGTTTTATCAGAAAAAATAACAAATGCATATATTAATTCATGTGTCTGTAAACTATAAACCTTGATAAATGATGATAGTTACAGAAAGGGTTCAATTATATTCAATAATTTTTACACACTGTTAGGTTTGCTTTTTTAAAGAATGGAAACAAATATAGATCTCTTCTAAGCAGTGGGACAGATAGCTATCTTACAAATTTCTTGCATAGGCTGATGAGCATGTCCAGGTCTACCTGTTTGTTGTAACACATCAATTGGTGTTTCATCAAAGCCTGAAGACTTGTTTTTTTGCCAATGCCTTCAGTGCAGCTTGAATGTCTTCCTTCATTATCATTGATTCTTGGTCATATGCTACTTCCTCAAAAGCTTTGTTGTTGTTGTTATTGTTGTTATGTGCCTTCAAGTTGCCTGAGACTCATAGCAATCCTCAGTACAGCAGTTCCAAAGCCTGTCCTTTCCTGAGCCAATCTCACTGATTCTAACACACCTACGTCAACTACCCCAATTATTGTATCAATCCATCTTATCCGGGGGTCTTCCTCTCCTGTGCTGTCCCTCCACCCTTCCAAGTATGATGTTCTTCTCTAAAGTCCAGTCCCGCCTGGCCACATGCCCAAAGTTTGTGAGATGGAGCTTCAATATCCCAGACTCTTGCTTTTAACATCTTGAAGACAGACCTATTTGTTTTCTTGGTGGCCCATAGTATCTTCAAGACTCTTCTTCAGTACCAAAAGTCAAAGACATTGATTCTTCTTCTATCATCCTTAGTCATTGTCTATCTCTATGATGCATAACAAGTAATTGCAAAGACTCTGGCCTAGAACAGGTGCACCTTAGTCTCTAGACTGATATTGTTGCTTTTTAGAACTCTGGAGAGAGGTTCCTGCCCAGCAGATTTTCCCAGAGCAAATTGTCTTTTTTATTTCCTTGCTACAGGTCCGATGAGTATTGATTGTGGAGCCAAACAAGCTGTAATTGTTAAGAAGCTCAATCTCTTCTCCATCTATCACAGTATTGCCAGTTGGCACAGTGTTGAGAATCTTTGTCTTCTTGATGTTGGGCTTTAATCCATGTTGAAGATTACAATCCTTGACCTGCAGTAAGCACGTCAGGTCCTCCTCCGTTTCAGCAAGCATAATGTAGGTTGTTGATGAATTTTCCTTTAACCTGATGCCACATTTCTCTTCATGAAGCCCACCGTCCTGAGTGGTCTATTCTGCATGTAGATTGAAAAGGTGTGGAGACAGAATGCATCCCTGATATATTTCTTTCCAATTTTGAACCATGCAGTGTTTCCTTGCTCTGTTCTGACAACTGCTTCCTGGTCCAAGTATAGATTTTGCATAAGCATAATCAAATGTTCTGGGATTGCCATTCTCCTCAAAGTTAGTCACAATTTGTTGTGATCTACACAGTCAAATGCCTTTGCATAGTCAATGAAACACAAATAGACATTCCTTTGGTATTCTTTGCTTTCTTCCAAGACCCATCTGACATTGGCAATAATATCTCTAGTACCTCACCAATTGTTTTTTTGTATGCTGACTGTGTATTCCTTCCATCTTCTTTTGATGTTTCCTGCATTATTCAAGATTTTACCCATAGAATCTTTTAGTATTGTAACTCAAGGCTTGAATTCACTCTTTCAGTTTTTTAAGCTTGAGAAATGTCAAGCATGTTCTTCCATTTTTAGTTTTCTAGTTCTGGCACTTTGTGTATTTCATTATAATGCTTCCCTTGTCTTCTAATACTGACTTTTGAAATCTGTTCAGCTCTCTTGCTTCAGCATTTCTTCCTTTTATTTTGGATCTTTATGTTTGTTATCTCTCTGTTATTTAGTTTGTTTCTCTCTAGAAGTTAATGCGGGTGAAGGATAGACAATGTGCTTTGATGTGACTATCTGCCTCTAAAAACCCAATGGAGGCTGAGTTATGGGTCAGTCTGACTGCATGGTACACCACGACAACAACAACTAGGAGTTACACTGATGGGAATCCACTCTAGCAGCTGTGCATGGAAGGTAGTATGTCTCCTACTGAACCACTGTCATGGACTGAATTCTGTCCCACCAAAACATATGTATGTGATGATGTAATGTGGAAGTTTTTAATGATTCTCCATGATCTGATAAACTAAGCAGTTAAAAAATTATTAGAAGTGAAATGTAACACTCTTATTATCACCACAACCCTCAGATTACATGTAAGAGAAGTTTCCCTTGGGTATGACCTGCATCACCTTTTGTCTTATAGAAAGATATAAGGATGTGAACAGAGTAGAAGGACACCACAGTACCAATAAGCCAGAATTACCTAGAGTATAGTGTGTCTCTCTGACACTGATGTGCCAAATGCATTAATGCCTGGTTACCCAATGTGGACAGAGAGTGGGGTGGAGCTCCCCGATTAAAACAAGCTTGGAAGGAGGAGTGGCATCCACTTCCATAATAGCTTGCCTCCAGAAACCCTATGAACCTGGAGAGATGATGAGAGACACCCAAGCATTGAGCTCTCCTTCGTAAGGTCGTTATGAGTTGCCTGCAACTCAACGGCACTTAACAACAACAACAACAACAACAACGTAGTGTGTCTACGGGCACCCAGGTTGAGTTCTCAAAAGGTCCATGACAGAGGGGAGAGGCAAGAAATGTGGAGAACTGTAACAAATAATTGACATAGAGAAGCTGAAGGAGACATGGAGTACCCTCTTCCAAGCAAGAGCTATGGATTTAGACTTCTAGTTTCTTAAATTGTGAAGGAATAAATTCCAATGTTGTTAAAGCCATCAACAAGTGATATCCCTGTCATAGCAGCAGTTGTTGCTGTTGGGTGCTGTCAAGTCACAACTGACCCATAGCAGACCCTCCAATGGGTTTTCAGAGACAGTAAATTACATGGGGAAATATTGCCCCTCCTTCTCCTGCAAGTAGCTGGTAAATTTGAACCACATGCTTCTGTAATTGCAGCTCAACTTCTTGCTACTAGGTCATCAGAGTTCCCTATATCAGATATAGATAACCAAAACCACCACCAGTGGAACAGAGAACTAGGAATAAGGCTCATCCATTGAGTTTTGTGAAACTTTGTCATATTTAGTTTGGACATATTCTCAGAAGGAATCAATCCTTGAAAACAGATATTATGCTAGAAAAAGTGGAGCATCAGAAAAACAAAGGAAGACCCTCAACAAGATGGACTGACGCAGTTCCTATCATAATAGGCTTGACCGTGACAAAGCTATGGGTTGGTTTTGGGTTGAAGGTACACGACAATAATAAATGATTGTAAATAGTACTTCGGCGACATTTTCCAGAGGGAGCTGCATTGCATATTTAAAGATTAAGCCTTTCTGCTGATTCAGATCCACCTGTGGCTCCATGGGAGAAAGATAGATAACTACCTTGCATGTGTCCTTGCATGTGGATAATTGCCTGCATGTAAACTTGCTGCAGGATCAGCTATGAGTTGATTTCAACCTGATGGCAAAGGGTTTTTAAGCACGTCAAAACACAAAATGTCCAATGGAATGCTTTCAGCTCTCCCGAAAGCAAGCCACATGTTTCTCTTTTATATCTGCCTTGGCAAAATTAGAATCCACAAGCCTATTTAATGATGTGGGCAGAACTTTAAGGAATAATAGGCTTGCATTTCTTAAGTAAGAAAGTTGTTTTGATGAAGTTGAGAGCAAGGAGGCATCAAACAACATTTTTCAGCTATGATGTCTGATTCACAGCAGGAGGTATTCAAGTGAGAAGGAAATGTGAATAAGAACGAAATATATGTTTTAATTTGACAGGGACATTTTCTCAAAGTATCACATACCTAACAGATCAACATACCTTTAAGGAAACTTTAAAATTTCTTTTCTTTTTTTTTCTCTGTGAGAGAAGAGTAAACTACTTCCCTTTTAATGTATACATTATTGGGACCAATACTTACAGGTTGAGGTTTTGTGTTTCTTTTGGTTTTCTATTTGGTTTTTGGTTTGTTTTGCTTTTTATGTTTCAATTGGTACATCCTTTATGGATCTCTGGTTGCCCAGTGTAAGGAACTGAGCGACCAACACAACAGCACATGGATCAAATCCAGCTGCTGCTCCACCAAAGGAAGATAGACCATTTCCTTTTGTGTGATTTGTTGTCTCTGAAAACCCACTGGAAGGTCAACTCTAAGTCAGATCCTACTTGATAGTATATATAGCAAGCTAAGTCTTACAACAGCTTCTCTCGTATCCATAATCAGCACTCTGTAGGGTCTTTGGATATTACAAACAGTTAATGCACTTGATTGCCAACCAAAATACTGATAGTTCAAATCCACCCAGAAAGCCAGTTGCTAAAAGCTCTGTGGAGCACTGTCCTACTCTGACACACAGGAGTTGCCATGAGCAACTGGATCAGCCCTCTTTATTAGAGGCAAGAGCTGGGGTGCAAAGAAACGGAACGGCTCATTTGTAGGGATTAAATGGCTAGACAGAAGTCTAGATCTTCTCTAAGTTCTATGTACTTTTTTACTTTTGTGTCTTCTCTCTCATTAACGAACTCTTCTTAAGACTTGGAATGCTTCACAAGAAAGCCTCCATTCCACTTTACCTCTAAAACACCATAACTGAGCCTGAAATAAAAACACAAACACATTGGAATTAACGATCCAAACAGGAGTTTTAGCACCAATTATCGGCAACTTGCCCATACCTTACAGATATGAGCTGCTACTCAGTCTCTACCCATGACTTCAGAGAAAGGTTCATGGGGAAACTGTGACTTATTCCAGGACCACTCCAGGCAAGGAGAAAGGCCCAGGAGGCCCCTGCATAGAATAATCAGCATGTATTGACTTCTCCTGAAGTCAGGAGCAAGATTTATTAACCTAAGAGATAAGTATTGACTTAGAATTTGGACAGTTCCTCTTTTTCTTCTCAGAGACCTGGTAAATTACTCAGACTGCCACTCGGGGAACTGAAAACTTGAAATTTTCTACCAGTTTTATATCCATCTTCACTTATAGCCCTCCTAAGGGAAGACACTTTCTGTAGTATATTTTAAAATCCTGCTGATTATTGTTTCATTTGATCTATTCTTAGAGTCACTGACCAGAAGCTATACATTATATATTAACAGGTTTACACATCCTTCGGATTTTGGTGTGGGCCCCTCCTCCTTTAGTGTCTTACCTGAAGTTCACAATTTTTATTCATCTTATTTAATACCTTCTGTTCTTCCCCCTCTATTTTTTCTTTCATCTCAAATAGTATCTTATGTCCTGTGGAAATTTCTTCTAGGTTTGCACAGTGTCTAAATGATGTCTAAGGAATCTTATAATCCACAAGTCCCTAGTTGAATTGTATTTATCATTATCCATTGCCATAGAATGGAGTCCAACTCATAACAACACTCCATTGAAGCTGTGTAAATATGGGAGGATTCTGTGCTCCTTCCTTCCTTCCTTCCTTCCTTCCTTCCTTCCTTCCTTCCTTGATATAACTTGTTGATTTGAACTGTCAAGCTTTTGGTTAGCAGTTTGACACCTTACGCACTGTGCTACCAGAGCCCTGTTGTTTATCATTCCCAAACCAAATATTGTCAAATTGATACTGACTCATAGCTATCCTTCAGTGGATTTTCTGAGGCTGTAAATCCAATGAAAGGGACTGCCCATCTTTCTCCTGAGATACCTGCTGATGGATTCGAACTGCTGAACATGTGCAGCATGTAAAAGCCGTAAAAGTCACAATAAATCCTTTTGCAACTAAGGAAACTTAAGACACAAACGCCCAAATCAAACTACTAACATCGAAACTTTCTCTTTGGCACATGGCATGGAGCCTTGTAGCGATCTTCAAATGTTAATTCAATGTATTTTGTCTTTCATCCTTGATACCACTATTAAGCTGATTCTACTGTAGGGACTCTGTATGATAGAGTAGTGTTGGTGATGTTTGGTTAAAGTATTATACTGCTAACAAAAATGTTGGAGATTTACATTCTGTAGCTACTCCTCAGAAAAAACATGGTGATCTACTTCTGTAAACTATTTTGGAAACCCTATGAGGCAGTTCTACCCTGTTCCACAGGGTCCCTATGAGTTGGGATGAAGCTGATGCCATGGATTTGGAGTTTTTGTTTTCTCCTTCCTTGATGACACATAAAAATCACCTCAAATAACCTGTTTTGTTAGCAAGGCTTCTTAGACATTTTTTTTTCTCAGTGTTTTTTATCTTGGAGCTTATCTCCTCTCAGTACCATTGGAGGCCCAACCCCACGTTATATTAACAGCTTTAGAATTGAAAATCTGTGAGGTTTCCAGAATGTATTCCCTTCATTTAAATATACTCCGCCCTGATCAGGAAAATCAACACCTTCCACAGTCTGTTCTTGCTAAGGATGAGTATGCTTAAGTCTCTTATCTCTTGACTCCAATAAATTACTCAAAGTACTCATTCTAGTTCCTTTGAAATACCTTGGAAACATTTGTGGCATTAACATATTGTATTGCAGCTTTTGAAGTTTTATTACTTTTCAGTTCTTTTTTATTATATATTTAAACTCTAATCCCTTTTCTTTCTCTGAGATGATTGTATTTGCCAAAGACTCACTAGCTTGGAGGAAGTATGCCTTTATATGTATTTGCCTCCCCCTGTCGCTTTTCTCCTGAGGCTTTTAAGGATTTGTGAGAGGTGTTTCTACTGTATTATTTTGGTTCTTTCTAAGAGGGCCTGGACCATGCTTTGACAGGAGAGCAATGTTAAAGCTCCAGAGTGAAGTTAATGGGCCTAAGGGAGTAGGGGTGTGAAAAGGGGACTCTTGCTGGTGATGTTCCACTGGGACCTGGGCAAGTCTATTTTATCAACAAATAGCATGTACACAAGAAACAAGTGGTGACCCTAATGCAATGCAGATGGTTTAACATGATTGGATGCTAATTGAAAGGCTAGAGTTTCTAGTTCACAGAGCCCCATGAGAAGAAAGGCTTAGTGATCTCCTTCCAAAAAAGCCAGTCATGGAAATGGAGTGGAGCACAGCTCTATTCTCTTACCATATAGTTACCTTGTTGTTCTTAGATGTCACCAAGTTGACGACAATTAATGGCAACCCTGTGAAAGACAGATCTGAATTTTACCCTATTCTGTACTGTCCCCGTGATCTGAGGTATGCTCAAACTTGTTACTGTTACTGTGTCAATCTATTTTGCTGACATTCTTCCTTTTTCTCTGGTGCTCTGCCTTTCCCCAGTATGTCTCTTTCCCCCTAGTGACTGGCATCCCTTCATAACATCCCCAAAATATGTGAGACTAAGTTTCAACAATCCTTGCCTTTAAGGAACACCTCAAGTTGTACTTTCATCAAGACATCCTTGTGTGTTGTTTTTGAATCTGGTTTGGAAAAAGTATAGGTCCTAAAAACTGGTTTCCGGTTGAGCTGAGATTTCCATGATTTGCCATCTTCCTTGAATATTTTACATTGTGCTTTGATTTATTAATGTTGGTGGAGTGGAGCTGACAGACTGATCAAGTTTGAGAATTTGTGAACAAACAGCATACACTGGCAGAAAAGTCAGTTTTCAGAGCTGGATTCAAGCAGATCTACCTTCTGGACCAAGCAAGAGGTTTAGAAAACCGTTGACATTCTCCACAAAGAAAGATTCCGAGAAGTTGAAAAATCAATCAACTACCACAAGGTGGCGAAATCACATTGGTGTCTTTCTTCCTGCTCCATTTCCAATAGAAAGCTTTTCATTGCAACTGAGGACAAAGGTATCATTTTTACATTTAAATAAAAAACACTTATCACAAAGATGTACTATGTATTTCAGTGTATCCAGACAGCTATCTAGGTATACTGAATAGTGCATAAATATGTAAGCCTGAAAAAAAACAAAAAAGGTACATTTTATTTTCTCATAGCTGTATCTATGAAAACCTGTGTTCTCCCCACATTTGGAGACCATTTTCTTTGATTGTCAATATATGATATGCCATCCCTTGAAGGAACCAATTTAAAGGTTAAGAACAGAAAACATTTAACATATCTGTAGGGCATGCCAAGGCAGTTTTGTGAGGTACAATGTATCTTTGAGAGAGAAAGAGAGTGAGCACAAACATGCAAATTCTGTTGAAAGAGTTTTAACTATTATTATGAGAAAACAATGAGCAGGGTCTGTGTACAGAAGAAGCAGTCATTGACCCATATCCTAATGCTAAGCCTATCAACACAAGAGCTCTACGCTCAATGGCGTATTCTTAGAGATTTCATTACAATATTTTGTGCATTCTACCAAAATAAAAATGCAATAGAGTTAATTTCAACCCACAGGAACACTACCATGGATATAAGAGAATGTTCTCACATAGCTTTCCAATACTGTAATCTTCCTGGGAGTCCAGGTGGCTCTTGCCCATAGGAAGTTACAAAAGTTGACACCTCTCTGGTAGTTCAAATCTGAATCCACCACCAGCTCCACAGGAGAAAGAAAGAATCTCTTCCTCAGCAATTTACAGCCTCTATAAACCCCTTGGACCATGAGCTAAGATTTGGTTCCAACTCAACAGCAGTCATAGAAAGCAAATCTTTATGGAAAGGAGCATTAATGGTGACTTAAGAGGTTAAGTGTTAGACTACAAACTGAAAAGTCAGAAGTTCAAATCTGCCAGCTACTCTATGAGAATAAAAGATAATCCAATCTCATCCAGTTAGGATTTACAGCCTTGGAAAATCAAAGGAGGGTTTTTATGAGTCAGAAAAGGTCAAAGGCAGTGAATAATCTTTAAAGATTAATCTTTAAAGATTTTCCCATGAAGCTGCTAATGTGTTTGAACTGCTAACCTTTCCATTAGAATTTGAGTGCCTCGCTGCTTCACCAGCAGGGTTCCCTCTCTGTGTAATCAGTTGCCTCATATGTTCCCACAACATTCTTGTGGGAATTAAGTAAGTGAATTGGTAAGTGTGGCTGCTAATAGCTCATCGCACATTGTACAATGTAGATAAATGTGCTGCCTTTGGGAGGACACGTCTCTCTCTAGGGTGCAGAGCATGGAAAGTACTGTTCCTGTTAGAATTTCACCAAGAATGTCAATGTGCATTCTTGAGATGGGAAGAGTGTGCACATAATATGTCCAGCTAGATCTTGCAAGGAAAGCATTTAGAATGATGTCTAGCACAAGTAAACTAAAACCTCTGAAAATGTTTTCTAACATCATCATCACCTTATTCCTTGTGGCCTTTCCATGGTAGCTTTACTGAGTCTAGAAGAGTACTAATAAGTGGGATGAAGTGAGAAATGTACGTCTAAGTAGGATGGAGAGAAATGATACCTGGGAAACAGTTCTATAAATATATTGGCCTGGTGGTAAACACTACATCGAAATATACTATTAGTGGAAGTAGTAGTACGGGGTGAAAATCCTATGAAAAAATGTTTAAAAGTACAAAATCTGAAAGAAGTAGGGAGAGGAGGGAAAGGATAGTGTATTCTTTAAATGCTAGTTCTTCCAAACAACCCACTAAGCAATCTTCTTTCAAGCTCCATTCGTGTCTAGCCCAAAGCTACCACCTCAAGTTGTATTGCAACCTGGATACACTATCAGCATAGGACTTTGGTTTTATTTAGTGCTTTTAAGAACATTGGCTCTCTGAAACCAAATGCTACAATGTGATTTCCTAGGTGATGACCATTTTGCAAGGTCAGCTTGCCCAGGCATCAATTTAGAATGAATGCTTTCTTCAGCAGTGGATGGTTCCACGGCATGCCTGCCTCTCATTAGTGAGTGGGAAGAGGATCCCGGGCAAGGGACCAGTTGGCAGAACCCAAGTCTGACAAGCCAAAGGGTTTCAAGGTGCCTTTTCATTAAGAGAGTATTGTTATTTGCTTTAACTATGGCATTAGGAGCAAAGCCAATAACTGGCATTAGAGAGAATGCATGGTATAGGCAAAGTGCCTGATCAGAGATCTTCCAGTCTGAATACAGCAAACATTAACGCACGAAAGGTAAAGAATATGATGATTATGCTCTTGAAGTCTGCATCTAATTAAAAAAGGGCTTGGCACAGTTTTCAAAAGATGAATAAAAGTGATCATTCCACACCATAAGCCATACACTGCCAAACATCTTTATCTTACGGATTTATTCTCACAATGGTTAATAAACAACATACACATTTACTGTGTAATGTAAGAGTTTAAAATATATTGATCAATGCTTATATATAGGGAAAAGGTTGTCTTAGAACTTAAAGCATGGATAATGAGGTTTTAATGACCTAGCAATGTTGTTCTTTTAAAACAGCAGTTTAAATATTAGCAAATATTCTCCACATTAAGGAAGAAAATGACCTTTGTTTCCTAAA
The DNA here is from genome assembly GCF_000299155.1 of Elephantulus edwardii. Lineage (NCBI taxonomy): Eukaryota > Metazoa > Chordata > Mammalia > Macroscelidea > Macroscelididae > Elephantulus > Elephantulus edwardii. The sequence continues at coordinate 7,148,238 of NW_006399770.1, forward strand.
GCAGAAACTTAAAAACTGTCAAGTTTACTACCACAGGCTACAAGCCCTCTTGACATTACCTTTAGTGAGCCACTTTTGAGGTAAATGTGTTATTTGTGTAAGAAAACTATGACTATTGTAAACAAACAGTAACTAACTGCTGATATTCTTTTTCTTACCTTTGTTTGACACATGGTTATGGAGCCATTGCAACATGAGGCCACTTGAAAAGTCATTGATCCAAAGCACAGTATTTCCCGCGCAGCTATTGTAAATTCTTCTATAACAGAGTCATATTGGGTAGTTTATGACAAGCTCTGAAGCAGTCACTGGAAATAACCTGGAAACATTCACATGGCAAAAGGAGGGACATTAATATGGGTGCCTGACAGAAATAGGAGCTGTTCCACAGGGACAGATTGTGACTGACATGTTGTGTTATGAGGGCTTCCCACAGATGTTCTGGGCCCGTGAATCAGCCCTGGAGACTGCTGGGTATTTGCGACAAGGTGCTCCCTCCACCTTCCTTTGCTGGAATAACAGCTTAGAGAGATGATAGGGAAAAAAAATTAAAAGAAGAAAGAGAGATTAATTTCTACTCCAACTACAGCAGAGCAAATCTGCCTACTTATTTTAAATATTGGGCTTTGGGGCAAGATTAGGATATAGAAAGGGCTATATTGTCATGAGGAAAAAGTAAGTGATGTAAATCACCACCAGTTGCCATGGTGATTCCCACTAATGTGTGTCACAGTAGAACAGTGCTCCATTGATTGTTACTGGCTGTTTTTTTAAAAATAAAGAACATCAGATTTTTTTATCAAGGCACATCTGGGTGGATTAGAACCTCCACCTTTCAGTTGGGACACTTAACTAACACAATAGAAGAGTCTAATGTGAGAAGAAAAGGAGATGATGGGGAAAGGCAACCAAAAAGAAGAAGGTTGATTTATAAATATTGATTCCTTGAGAAGTGGGAAGGGTAGTATTGTGAGAGCTGGACAGTGTCCTGATAGGTTTGCTGTGCTGGAGGTAATTCGTCCAATGAGGAGTAGAGTAAGGACAACAAATCAGATAAAAACCTTTCCCCTCTTCAATGGAAAATTTGAATTCTGGGGGGCAGGGTGTACTATGTGTAGGGATGCTAACCAAAAGGTCGGTAGTTCAAATGCATAAGTAGCACTGAAACAGGAAAAGTAAGAAATTCCCTTCCATTAAGATTCATAGTTTAGGAAACCTGATATGATATCATAAGTTGAAATTCACTTGAAGATGCTTGGTTAAAAAAACCAAGCTAATAGTGTTGATTATCTATTTTGTCTTTTCCTTTTTAAAGCAAAGTAACATAATTTCTTTCTTTCATTAGAAAGTTATTTTATACTAAAAGAGAGACATGGCTTCAGGATTTCAATGGTCCAGATTTAGACCTAGCTCTGCCATTTGCTATCCACAGAACCAGTCATCAAGTTAATTCTATTGACTCATGTTGACTCTCCAGCAGATTTTTGGGGCTATTAATCTTCACAGAAGGAAATTGCTCATCTTTCTCTCACAGAGCAGTTGGCGATTCAAGCTACCAACCTTTCGGTTGTCAGTGGAACAGGTGGCATGCTATGCCACAAGAGCTCCTTTACTTACTATTAGTGCCTTACATAAATTTTTCAGCTTTTTTGAGTCCCAATTTCTCCAACTATTTGTTAACTTTTGTTGTCATCATGTAAATTCTATAGAACACATGGGTCATCAATAATAAGAGTGATGCTGTTTATTTGCTTGACATTTACTCCTGATGAGACTTAAGTGGTGTGTAAAAAGTATAAATTTCTACAGTTTTACCAGCTCTTCAAGTGTGTGGATTTGGAATCTATCAGTTCCTATCACTGAACATAGTGGATTGTGAGTCGCCTTTAGTGTATAAAGACAAAGCAAAACAATACGTTGTGGATTGTATCACCAGAGCTTCTTCATGAAACACATTTTATGGCTGTCAAATTAGAAACCAATTCATAGTTGAATCTCCATTGGATTTCAGAGACTGGAAATCCCATAGGCAGAGATTGGCCATCTTTTTCCAGGAAGGCACTGGTGGATTCTTACCACCAGGGATGCACATCCTTTGGATAAGCAGGGAAACTTCCTACAGATTACACCACAAGAGCTCACTCATGAAGCACTCACGCTCACTTATTGCCATTCAGTCAGAATCCACTCATAGCTGACGCTCTGTGGGGTATCTAGAGGATGAAGTGGAAGAGCTTGCTGATTCTACTCCTGAGGAACAGGTGTTGGATTCAAACTGCCTGCCTTGGGGTTGTCTACACAATTCCTAACCTTTTAGGACACCAGAGCTGAATGAAACAATGAAACATGGTTGCTGTTAGGTATCATAGAGTTGGTACAACTCATACAACCCTATGAACAATAGATCTGAACCCTGTTCTATTGTATGCCATGCTCATCTCGAATACAATTGAGTCCATTGCTGCAGTCACCTTGTCAATTCATCTCACTGAGGATCTTCCTCTCATGCACTGATGCTTTCGAAGAATGATGTCCATTTTCAAAGAACAGGCTCTCCTAGTAACATGACCAAAGCATGTGAATCAAAGTGTCACCAACTTTGCCTCCAAGGAGCAGAGCACTCTCACTGCACTTTTCCTAACACATACTTATTTTTTTGGCAGTCCATGGAATGGATATCTAGTGTTTTTCTCCTACATCACAACTCAAAGACATAAATTCTTCTGTCCTCCTTACTTATTCCCTAGCTCTCAAATACATAACAAGTGATGGAAAAGACCATGACTTGAATCAGGCACATCTTAGTTTTCAACCTGACATCATAGTTCCTCAGTAATTTGGAGAGGTCCCTGACCGTGGACTTACTCAATTCAATACATTTCCTGTTCTCCTGATGTTGAGTGTGAAGCCAGGTAAAATGTAATCATTGACAATTTCAATCTTTTCTCATTTATCATGGTGTTATTGGTCCAGTGGTGAGAATTTTTTATTTTTGATGTTGAGCGTAATCCTTAGTGAAGGCTGTAGTCTGATGTTCTGCAGCGTTTCATGTCCTCCTCACTTCAAGCAAACAAAAATGTGTTGTCTACCTAGTGCAAGTTGTTGATGAGCCTTCCTTCAACCTTGATTCCATATTCTTCCTTAAAGAATCCAGGTTTTCAAATTTTTTGTTCAGCATACAAATTAAAGAGATATGGAGATATGGACACACATCTTTCCTTATTTTAAACCTTGCAGTGTTCCTTTCTTGATCTTGGGTATAGGTTTTGTTTAAGCATCATTGTTTGGGAATTCTCATTCTTGTTTAATTTATTATGATCCACACAAAGAAATGCTTTTTCATGGTCACTAAAACACAAATAGACATTCTTCTAGTATTCTCTGCTTTCAGACACTTTTCAACTTACATCAGTAATGATGTCCCTGATGACATGGACTCTTTTAAACTCAATTTGAACTTGTAGCAGTTCTCAATGTTCTGTTGTAATCATTTTGGATAATCTTCAGCAATATTTTGTATGTGGTATTAATAGTATTATCTGATAATTTCCACATTCTGTTGGACTGCCTTTCTTGGGAACAGAGCAAATATGGATCTCTTCCAGTCAGTCAATGAAGCAGCTGTCCTCTAAATTTCCTGGCATAGATTTGTGAGCACATCCAGGACTGGATTTTTTAGTTGAAACATGCCAATTGGTATTCCAAACACCACTTGGGGCCTTATTTTTTGTCAGTACTGTTAGTGCAGCTTGAACTTCTTTCATTATCACTGGCTCTTCTTCATATGGTACTTCCTGAATTTTTTTCTGTGTTAATTATTTTTTATACTGAGATCTGCATATTCCTTCCATCTTCTTTTCATGCTTCCTGAATAATTCACAATTTTGCCTATTCATTCTTTGGTATTGCAACTTGAAACCTGAACTTGTGGTTCAGTTCTTTCAAGTTTAGAAATGCCAAATGAGTTCTTTCCCTTTTATTTTCCAATTATAGCTCTTTGCAAATTATGTTATAATACTTTGGTTTGTCTTCTTGTGCTTCTATTTGGAATCTTCTGTTTATCTCTTTTATTTCAGCATTCCTTGCCTTTATTTTAGCTTCTTGACACAATTTTGACTCTAGTACAATTTTCAGAGTCTCTTCTGATATCCATTTTTTTTGTCTTGTTTCTTCCCCTTTCAATCTATGTAATGCCCTTTTGCTTTTTTCATGATAGTATCTTTGTTGCCATCCTATAATTCACCTGGTCTTTTATCATTAGTGTTCAATACCTCAAACGTATTCCAGAGATGAATTTTAAATTCGTGTGAAATAGACTCAAGATTTCATTTTGGGGCTTTTGGACTTTGTTTTCATTTTCTTCAACTTCATTTTGAACTTTCACAAGAGTAATTAATGATCTGTTTCACAATCAGCATTTGACCTGGTTTTGACTGCTAATATTGAGCTGTTCCAACAGTTCTTTCCACAGATGTAGTCAATGTTATTCCTGTGAAGTCACTCTGATGAGGTCCAGCTGTAAACACATCTTTTGTGTTCCTTGGAGAAGGACATCATGTTCAGAAGGTTGGAGGGAGACACTGGATGAGATGGATTAATATAGTAACTGGTAAAATGGGGGTTGGTGTATTGGAATTAGTGAGACTAGCTCAGGACATGGCAGTGTTCAGAGCTGCTGTACATTGGGTTGCTATGGGTCACAAGCAACTTGACAGTACCTAACAACAATGTTTGTGATAACTAAATCATCAAATGTACAAAATGTAATGATTCAATGTCTAGTCCCATTTCTATCACCAAGACCATACTTTTTGACTACTTTTTCCTCCTCATTGTTTCCAATTTTGCATTTCTGTCACTAATAATTATTAATGAATTTTGATTGCATGTATAGTGTTATGAAATTATTAAAGGGGAAAAAGGGACTCACTGATGGTGCAGTTGGTAGGATGTTGTGCTAACCAAAAAGCCACCCAGCTCCAGCAATTCGCCTGGATAAAAATGGACAAACTCTTCTTTTTAAGATTTATAGCCTCACAAACCCAATGAAGAATCACAATAAAAGTCAGAAAGCACCTATGTGCAATAAGATTTGAAAAAATAAAAGTTACTTAGGGAGGACAACAACCACACTGTAAACTTATTTATATAATAGCACTTTATATTAACATTTTAAAGACAGAGATACTCTGTGGTTTGATTTAACTCTCTATAAAGTAATTGTGGTAGTAATTAGGGCTGTTCACAAATACTCATGTTAAAGGAAACTATCTCTCTGGCTAACTAAGAGACAACAATAAAGCTAGTGGCCCTTCTGCCTTGGGCATGGTATATGTGATTGAGAATTCATTTTCTTTTGTTCTAAGCCACTACAGATTTGAGGTTGTGTGTTAACACAGCATGACTTAGTCTATTCTGACTCATACAAATTGAGGGAAGAGAAGAAAAAGAAATAGATGCACCTTTGGAAAATTTTAAAACGTGGTATTTGTTTTGTAGTTAAATGGATGCTATTGAAGAAATTTTTAGCAAAAGCTGAATGGAGAAAAAAATGTTTTTCAATATCAACATATATGTGACTATAGAACATGCTGTTGTTAACTCTTAGCTGAACCTCAAGTGGGTTTCAGAGGCAATAAAGTCCATCTTTCTCCTCCAGAGCTTCTGATGGATTTGAACCATGTGCCTTTGGGTTGGCAGTATGACTCCTTACTAATTCCCTGTGAGACAACACACTTTGGAAAATTCTAGTCTGGCATGGTCAGTGCAGCACTTTCTTTCCCCAAACCTGTGAGTGATCATATCCAACAAATATACATACATGTAACCATTGTTGTTGTTGTTATGTGCCGTCGAGTCCATTTAGTCTATTTAAATTTAATTGTCTTATATAAATGGGACATAATTGCTTACTATGCTTTTAATAATAAGTTACACATTTATGCCTCTTAATTTACCTTAAATTGCAAGGCTGCTAATTCCTTATATTCTCCTTCATCCCCACATTATTCTTTGTGGTTTAATTTAAACAGTGCCATCTCTGTATTTAGCCAGTTATAATGAATTGCTGATTCCCATTGATCTTGGTTTGTACCTCATCTCTAGCATTTGCTCTTCTAACAATATGGTTAGTTTGTGTGGTATCTCATCCCTATAAGATTGTAATTGTCTTTAAATTTAGATCCATATCTTATTCATGTTACGCTTTCTTACAGGGCTTAGCACAGTATTTTACATTTAGATTAGACTCACTAAAATGTTCATTGAATTGAATTATGCTAAGGGTTCAGTAATGATACAATTAGCAACAACAAAAACAACAATACTAACAACTAAAATTAAACACTTACAAAATGCCAGAAACTATAATAACAAGTTTAAATGAATTATTTATTTTGTCTCCTACATTATACTTGATAGTCCACTCACTTTGATGTTTTCAAGGCTTATCTATGCCAAATACTTGTTAGAACTTTCTCTTTAGATTAAGTAGTCTTCCATTGAATATGTACTACATTAGTTTATCTGTTGCTGGTCATTAAGATTGTTTATAATATAGATCATCAAACCTGCTGCCAAGAAAGTTCTGATTGATAACAACCCTGGAGGACATAGTAGAACTATCTCGGGGTTTTCAGTGTTGTCTTTACAGAAACAGACTGCCCTGTTTGTCCCCCAAAGTGACTGGTGAATTCAGACTTCTCATCTTCTGGTTAGCTGTTGATTGCTTAACCTTTGTAACACAGGGCTTCTAGGTTATTTCTGCCATTTGGCATTGGTGGGTAGTGCTGTAATGGCAACTGTTTTTTTAAAAAAAATCTTTTTAATCGTGAACTATGACTGTGAAAATATACAAACCAAAACAAAAAAAAATTTTAAAAAATGACCTCACCTCTCGAAAAATAGAATATTGTGATCCTTCTAAGAAATCCCTAATCTCTTATACACCCCTTCATGATTTCCATACACTCCTCTAGGAAACTACTGTTTTGCCTAGTATTTGCATTTGCTTTTCTTTATATTTTTACTACCTAATTATGTTGTTGTTGTGTTATGTGCCGTCGAGTTGCTTGCGACTCATAGCGACCCTATGTACAACAGCCCTAAACTCTGCTCTATCCTGTGCCAATCACACTGCCTCTGACACACCCATCCCGATTACCCCAGTCACTGAATCAATCCACCTCATAGAGGGTCTTCCCTTCCTGTGCTGACCCTCCACCCTACCAAGCATGATGTCCCTCTAATCCTTGCCTCCAAGGAGTAGCCTGGCTTAACCCTCTCCAGGATGAATCTGTTTGTTTTCTTGGCAGTCCATGGTACATTCAATAATCTTCTCCAGCACCACAGCTCAAAGGGATCAATTCTCTTTCTATCCTCCCTAGTCATTGTCCAACTCTCTGATGTATAGCAAGTGTACAAGTCTAAATAATGGTTATTGTTGTTTACCATCAAGAACTGATCCATAGCTGACACTCCATTGGGTTTTCAGAGGCGGGAGATTTCCCATATCTTCCTCCCATGGAGCAGTTGGTGTGTTCGAACCACATACCTTCATGTTATTTTAATTCTGTACCACTAAGCCATTCTTCTAGGTGGTATAGCATTGGTCCGTGCATTGCTGTATAGAGATAACTCGTGGTTGCTGTAATGCTGAACACTGTGACAGTGATGTGCCAATCGTGGTAATGGGCACCCATGGTGGACAATGTTGGCTGGAGCTTCCCGACTAAATCAAGCCTGGAAGCAGGAGAGGCATCCACTTTTGAAATGGTCTGCCTCTGGGAACTCTATGTATGAACAGTGCTCAGGCCTTTCCTTCATAGGGTTGCTATGAGTCGTCTACAACTCAATGGCACCTAACAACAACCTTATACTTGTATCCTCCCCATTTCACAGACAAAAAAAAACACAAAACTGATGCCTAGGGAGTCAAGCAAACATGGCAAGTTCACACAACTGGTAAATTAATTCTGTTTGCCAAATCTAAGCCTAGATACTTAGGGAGCTCTGGTGGCTTGGTGCATAAGGAGTTGTGCTGTCAGCACAAATGCAAGTGGTTCGAGTCCAACGTCTGCTTCATGGGAAAAAGATGAGCCATTTCCCCTCACGAGATTTATAGTCTCTAAAAATTTGCTACCAGGTGAGCTATGGCTCTGATTTGATGGCACACAACAACAAGCCTAGATAATGTCTTCGGGTGCAGACAGATGGACAATGACATTGTACTTATTGTATTGACAAATGCTTGCATTTCTTTTTTTTTTAAATTAGGGTAGTTGTCCCCCAAATTTAGGAAATTTAGCTTTTGACAATACCCAAATAGAATTGGGACTGGCAGATAAAGAAAGGAATAATGAGAAAATGTGGAAAGGCAGAAAGAGGCATGCCCCGTAGAAATAGATAATAAGGCCATGACAATGGCCCCTCACCCTTCCCCTCTCATAAATATGGAGAAGTGGCAGAGAGCAGCTGAAGAGGGAATAGGGGAGGAGGAAGGTGGAGAGGCTGTTGTGAACACTGCACGTTTTGCTGGGCCAGAGGTGAGCGTGATGCTCCGTGATCTCCTGGCTTCAGAGCCTTGGGGATGCGGAGGGGAGAAATATTCAAATAGCATCACTGGATATTAGTTGTGGAAAGAGCTCAGATAAGCTGCAGATTACTTTTTAATAAAAGTAGCTTTGGAAGTTGTCTTTGTCTCTTATCCTTCTTATTTGTTCTATTCGTTGGAAACCCTGCCATTAGCATTAATTGAAAGAAAGCACCCAATGTGTTTAAATCTTTCAATCAGGGGAAGAAAGACTCCTCCAGATCAAAGAACCAGCATTACTCTCTGATGAAAAGATAATCCTATTTATAGGACTTACCACAATTGATTTCGTTGTAGAAGGTGCCTCACATTCACTCACAATCATTGGTGTTCATTGTAGTTGTGGTTCACCATGGCTTAACAAATGTCTACTATCTGCTAGCCCAGGGTCCAGCGTGTACAGAAAGAGGCATTTTTTTCCACTTAGAGTTCAGAAAGAAATAATGCAGGGACAGTACGCATTTGGCAGGTTAAAATAATCTATGGTATAGCATTTCCGAAGCAAAGGGGTCCAAAGAAAAGTGGAAATAGAAAGAGGACCACAAAACTGTTGACCAACTTTTGCCCACATGAAAAAAACGTCCATTTTTAAATAACCAAAAACAAACAACAAGAAACCTATATTATTGTTTTTATGTGATTTTGAGTCATGACTGACCATTCAATTGGTTTTAAAAAGCTGAAAATTGCATGAGAGGAGATTTTTTCAACTTTCTCCCTCTGAGCAGTTGGATGCAAAATATTTTACTTTGGGTGGCAATGCCATTCCTTACGCCTAGGCCACCAGAACTCATAGGATTCTCCAACCATGTCTAAACCATTCAGTTACTTATAGCCATCAAATCAAAAGACATTCAATGCTGACCGTTTGGGTTTCAGTGAATTTAACTCCTAATTGAAAGAGATTGCCCGTTTTTCTCCTCTGGAGTCACTGGAGGATTTGAACTTACAGAGAGGTTTGAACTTTGGGTTACCAGCACAACTCCAGATGAACTAAGCCACCGCAGCTCACTATCAATGTCTAAGGCATTCCCATTCTACAAGAGTGGCACCATGCAATATTTGTCCCTTTGTGACTGGGACATTTCACTCAGCATAATGTTCTCCAGAGTCAACCATTTTGAGTAATATTGCATGAGGT
>NW_006399770.1:7160058-7165345 GCF_000299155.1 Elephantulus edwardii
GCTTCAGGTCCTCCTCAGTTTCAGCAAGCAGAGTTGTATCATCTGCATAACACAGATTATTGATGAATATTCCTTTAGAATTTTAGGAATTTCATTTTATAGAAAAAACTAAGCCTAAGGGTCTTGGGTCCTTTTGCACAGATAAATAACTTGGAATTCAAATGCACATTATTGGGATCTTAAAACGTATATTTTGTTCTCCATAATCCTCTTTTTTTTTTCTCTCTCTCTCTCTCTCTGCCATAGGAAGAAAGATAAGTACTATAAATAGGAAAGAGAAAGTGGTATGTAGCTATACTACTGAGTTTTATGGCCTTGTCGGGCTCATATTCTCTAACATCAAGCAGAAGGACCCTCAAATCATGTGGTAAATTGGTTGCCCATTCTTTACCAGGTGACCCTTCTCCTTTTTCAAAAAAATGTCTGGATCAGAATTGGTACCCAGCAACTTGGAAAAATCAGAGACCTTCCGTCAGCTCATCTTTTTAGCCATTCCTGATCTTTTCCCCCCATAAATTGGCCTTTGAATCAAACTGAGCAAGGAAAAGTATTTATATTGTCACTAGAAACTATCAGCTCTAAGTTTTCTGCAATGTTCACAAAACATTCTTTCAGAGCCTGTCCTCATGGAGAAAATACAGCATGGAGAGGAGCAGACTCAGTCCCTTCCGCCCTGCTGTGCCTCTGCCCTTGGGCTCCATGAGCCTCTCTGTGAACATTATTAAAAATGTCCTCTTTGTGCTTAAACCAAACCAATAAGTTCCAATCACTTGAAATAAAAGTAATTTTTTACTCCAAAGAAGTACATTGATCTATATGGAGAAGTGAAAATTCTGTGTTAAGATGAACAATGAAACTTTTATCAACTCCAGGACATACATACGGTGTGGCACTGAAGGGGTAGTGTGTTACAGAAAGTTGTGGTCTGAACATGGAGTATGTATCCTGTCATGCTACGCTTGTCACATACTGCCAGGTCTCTTGAGCAGGCAGAGAGGCTCATAAATGCAGTTCTGAACTAGTTCTGAGGTTGGCTACTTGTAATCTCTGCTCACTGGTGTCACACTTGACTTGAAAAGGACTTGGGATAAGTAGTTGTTTCCCTCAGCAATCAAAAGGATACATAGAACCAGAATTTGAGTTATGGCTGAAAAAAGACTTTTGGTGAAGGAACCAGAGTGAAATAAGGCTAAAAATGAAAAATGCAAAATGAACAAAAGAAAAAATCAAAACCCAATAACAGCAAAAAGCACAACAGACACAAACATGTAAGTGGGAAGGTTTGCTCCTGTAAATATTTCAGGAATAAAGAAATGAAAGCATGTTGTCAACTGTTCAAATTTGTGTTAGGTGCTTTATATTAGGAAGCTTTACGGAATAATTGTTTAAGAACAAGGTTCAAATGTCAGGACTACCACTTACTAGTTTTAGAACTATGGGGAAGTTATTTAACCATTTTTTGCCTTGATGCATTTTATAAAAATGGATGTGCAATATAAAATGTATATGTTATGTAATATAACCAACCCAATACTCGCTGACTTAAAGACTACTTATTTTTGCTGAAAATCACATGGTTTCATTGTTTTTTGTTTGTTTGGTTTGATTTTTTTCAGTCTCAACTTGAATCTTCTGATTTTAATGAGATTTACATAAAAGTCTATAGACTCTTAAGTGCCCGCATTCTTAAACTTTTATAAACATAAACCACATAGCCTGCAGATCTTTTTTAAAAAGCCTTAGCAAATATTCTTTGTTTATTATTCTTGTTGTAAATATCTGTTTATATGTGTGTAGCTGTTCACATGGGATCTCTGGTGGTGTAGTGGTAAGAAGCTGGGCTGCAATCCCAAAGGAATGCGGTTTGAATCCACCAATTGCTCTGTGGAAGGATGGACAGTCTCTTCCCGTGAAATGAATAGCCTCTGAAAACCAGCTGGAGGATCAGCTATGGGTCGGTTCTGACTCTATAATACTCAACAACAACAATAGTTATTGAAAGCAATTGCAATAATTGATTATTCAACCCTGTATCAATGAGACATCCAGTTTGGGTCGAATTTGCCAATTTCACAGGGGGAGAAGGATGGGCAATCTCCTCCCATGGAATTAAATGCCTCTGAAAAAATTGCTGGAGGATCAGTGGTGAGTAGGATCTGACTCAACTATTGATGACAACACAGATTTTCTCACTGTGGTTAACTGTACCCCTTCTTAAGCCTAATAGACTAATAAGCATTTGTTTTAATACATTTGCATTGTCTGTTTTTATTTATTGTTTCACATTTCCACACCCCTACCTCCACCTCCCCTAGCCCACTCCACAATGCACCCCTTATTCCAGGTTGTTCTCATACATATAATAGTTGTGACTTTTGATCAACTGAACTCAACTGATTGCTGTCAGGAAGGAGCTGACTCATGGCTAACACTCCAGTGGGTTTTCAGAGGTTTTAAAATACACAGAATCTTCATCAGAGCAACTGGTGGGTTACAGTAGCCAGAGAAGCACTGTCTTTGGGTTAATGGCAGAATTGCCTATAGACAACACAACCAAGGATATCTCAAATGGCATGATCTCTATATTCTCAGTTGTAAAGTGAAGGATACGGACGTGTCCCCTAATTGTTGGTGAATTGTTACAGGAATCTTAGCTACAACGTTATTCCAACCAATAATGAGAAAGGAAGTCTTCTATGACATTTCTATGTTTTAAATAGATTAAAGAGAGAAACAAGCTGCTGAGGGTTACCAAGAGCCTAAAGTAAATTGTCAAAACCTAATTGACCCAAAACAATTTTTTCCAAGGCAAATTGTTTGAAAAGAGAAAAGATAAATTGGCCCAAAGTATCATTACCTGATATTGATTTTTCATTTTAGTCATTTTGATGCACTCTAAGCAGCATTGTAAGTTTTCATGAGTCATTAAGCCTTTTGGTCACTTTTTGGTTAATGTGGTAGGTGGAGAGCTCTTTTTCTTTTCCAGTTGTTTTTCATGTGTCTTTTCTGCTCATTTGTCTTAAAGTTAATTCCTCTAAAGTCAATATTTCCCACCAATAGTTAACATTTTTAAAATATGTGGGGTCTTTTTCAACTTTGGTATACTTTTAACAAATTTTAAATACATTTTTACAATTTTGCCCTTTCTGGTGTACTTTTGCTCTGAAAATGGTTTAGACTCATTTTTAGCATGTAACATTGACTTCATTTACTTAACCCTCTATTGTGCCCTATTTGGATGGTAAAACTCTTAAGGTCGTAAGCAAATTTTATAGAACAGCATTTTTACAGCTCAATGTTGTTCTCAAAAGTGAAGCTATAATAAAATTGTATATAGATGTAACATAGTTTAAAGAGTTTTAGGTTTAGGCTTAAATTTATAATCTAAAATATGTGAGTAGATGTATCACTTGATAAGAGATAACTCTGGGTCCTTGGTATTGTCATTTATAAAAGAAGAAAAAAATACGCATGTGTGTGTTGTTGTTGTTGTGTACCATAGAGTTAGAACTGACCCATAGCTGACCCACTCAAGGGTTTTAAGGGGCAGTTAATCACATGGGAAGAGATTGCCCATCCTTCTCCCAAATATGTGTGTGTGTGTGTGTGTATTTATATATTTATCAGAGATATCTCTGCCCCTCCACCAGATTTTCAGAAGCTGTAAATCACACCAAAGGTGATCATTCTCCTTTCACCTTCAGAGTAGCTGGTGGATTCAAACTGTCCCTTTTGGTTGGCAGCACAACTTCTAACCCACTAAGTTATCAGCGGTCCTTCAGTAGAGATTGTTGTTGTCATATGCTGTTGAGTTGCCAGCAATTTATAGCAACCCTATGTACAACAGCCCTAAAGCCTGCTCCATCCCTTGCCAATCTTACTGTCTCCAACACACCTATTCTCATTACACCAGTGATTGAATCAATCCATCTCATCTAGAGTCTTCCTCTCCTACTCTGTCTTTCCACCCTCCCAAGTATGATGTCTCTTTCCAAGGACTAATCCTGCCTTGTAACATTTCCAATATAAGTCAGACAAAGCTTCAGAATCCTTGCCTCCAAGGAGTAGTGTAGGGAATCATAGAATGTAAAGGACTGCATCCTTAGAATATGGCTGTGTGCCTTGCACAGAGAAAGTGTCTTCAGAAAGAAGATTGCAAGCAGAGCTCACAAGGCACTCTGAAAAGGAAGATTACAAGTAGTTCTCATACATCTTTAGACACTGACTTTCATTATTATTCCTGTTCTTGATAAAGTTGTTGCAAGATGAGAGAAAGCACAGTTTATGAATACAAAGAAGTCTTGGTTGAACGTATCTAACTATGTACCCAGCTCATCTGAGCCCTATGGTAATCTTAATATTTCTACTTGTACCTGGCCCACCTGGGCTCTATGATGTAACTCTTAAAGTTTCTATTTCCCTGTGAACTATCTCTTTGTTTCAGAAAGGTATAAAAAAAAAAAAGATGACACAGCTACCTGGGGCCGGTCCAATTCTGTCCTATCTGGCTGGTCTAGTCCTGTCCTGTGCTGTTTTATCTCTGTAAGTTGTTTGTCTCTTGTGTCTTTACTCATTTCTTCCAGGCATAATTTCCCCCTGAGAAACAGAATAAGTGGTCCCCAACAGAGTAGCCTGGCTTCACCCTCTACAAAATGAACTTGTTTGTTCTCCTAGCAGTCCATGATAAATTCAATACTCTTCTCTAGCACCACAACTCAAAGACGTCAACTCTCCTTCTATCATCCCTAGTCACTGTCTAGCTCTCTGATGCATAACAAGTAATTGCAAAGATCATGGCCTGTAACAGGCACACCTTAGTCTCCAGACTGACATCATTGTTCTTCAGTACTTCAGAGAAATCTCTGACAACAGAATTTCCCAATGCAATACTCCTTTTAATTCCTGACTGCTAATATCAAGAATGTTGATTGTAGAGCCAAGCAAACGGAAGCTGTCAACAATCTCAATTTCTTTAACATCTATTATGATGCTGCCATTTGGCCCAATAGTGAGAATCTTTGTTTTCTTGATATTGAGCTTCATTCCTTATTGAAGGCTGAAGTTCTTGACCTTCTGCAGCAAGTGTCTTCAGGCCCTGTTCAGTTTCAGCAAGCAGGGTTGTATCATCTCCAAAACACAGGTTGTTGATAAATCTTCCTCCAATCCTGAGGCCACACTTCCCCTCATAGAGTCCAGCCTCTTGGATAATCTGTTCCAGATATAGATTGAAAAGATGTGGAGATCAGACACATCCTTGATGCAAACCCTTCCTAGTTTTGCATAATCA
>NW_006399770.1:7166891-7169728 GCF_000299155.1 Elephantulus edwardii
CATAGGGTTTTCAGAGGTCTACTGTTTCAGAAGTGGGTGGCCAATCCTTCTTTCTAGTCTGTCTTAATGTGAATGTTTAGAGGTGGATTGATTCAGTGACTGGGATAATCAGGATGGGAGCATCAGAGACAGTGCAACTGGCACAGGACAGAGCAGAGTTTAGGGCTGTTGTACATAGGGTCGCTATGAGCCGCAAATGACTCGACGGCACATAACAACAACAGATCATTTCATATTCTGCCCAAAGCATCCTTAAGTATTGCAACTCGAGGTTTGAAGTTTTTTTCAGCTTAAGAAATTCTGAGTGAAAGATTGTTGTTGTTGTTGTTGTTGTCTTACAAACATGCATTTCCTTGGTGCAGACTTTATGCACTATCTCAAAATTTCCCTATTGTCAAACATGCAATTATTTTTCAGTTTACTTAAGAGAATCATCAAATGAGGAGATCCTCTTTTTTTTGTTTCAGACACCTTGTAAAATTTATCTAGAAGGTTATACTCTGGATAATCTGGTATTTCTAGCAATATAAATATGAATTTATAGACAAAATCCAGACAGTTAACAAAACACTAAAAGTTCAACACCCTCTTTGAATCTTAGCAAATATTTGTTGTTGTTGTTGTTATTTGTTGTTTGGGGGTTTTGTTTTGGTGTTTTGTTTGTTTGTTTTTCTTTTCTGCTAGATTTAACACAAACTAGAAATTCTGTTCTCTTTTCCAGGTATTGCTCAACCTAGCTTCCCACAGGACTGATAGTCCTACTCCTTTCAGATCTGTAAACCTGCAGCTACCTTTCCTGGTTGTATCTAGGCTGAGCACCTGATAAAACAGGAGCAATCACATTTCCCTCTCCACTCTTCACCCTTATCCTACTGCACCCTAGAATGTGGGAGAAGGCTGTAGTCTCAGTAAGCATTAGAATAATAGAGTATAAAGTCATGTACTTAGAAGGGGAGCTTGAATTATGTTAGCCAATAAACCAGAAAAAAACAACTATTATTTTTAACTATTAGGTCACTGTCATCAGTCAGCTTTTAAAATGGAGAGAAAATAAAAAACACACAGAGAACAGACTAGACTCAAGTGATTCTGAGCCTCTTTCTCATCCTGGGGAGTTCTTGAGCCAAAATCTGCAAAGAATTGCACTGCTAACTAACTCACCTCTAGTGTTTTTTGTCTCCTGGACAGATAGGCTTTCTTCTCCAGAGCAAGTTACAGCCTCAAAAACCTAATCGAGTGTCAACCATGAGTTTATTCTACCTCAACAGCATTGAGTTTTAAGGGTTTGTTTGTTTTTTTGGTTTTTGGGCTTTCTTTTAATTTTCCTCTTCCTGGCTCCTGTTGAAATCCACCTGCACCTCTGATCGTAGTTTATGTGAGTCACCTCCCCATCTTTAGACAATAAATTCTCCTTTTTTCATTAAAATGTCTCAGGCTCATTTTTGTTGTTTATAACCAGAG
Source organism: Elephantulus edwardii (assembly GCF_000299155.1). Taxonomy (NCBI): domain Eukaryota; kingdom Metazoa; phylum Chordata; class Mammalia; order Macroscelidea; family Macroscelididae; genus Elephantulus; species Elephantulus edwardii. Next base: position 7,168,353 of record NW_006399770.1, read on the forward strand.
TCTTGACTTGCCTATATATGTCATAGAAAAATATCTATAAAAACAGTTCAACATTAATTTCCAAAATAAGTAATATGAGAGAATTTCAATATTGCCAAAGAAATGAAAAAGTCTAAGTGCCAGCTTGAGTCAAAGCAGCACCAACTCACTAACCAGACCTTTTTAAGTTTCTGACAGGTGGCAAGAGTCGCTCTAGACGTAAGCAACAAGGAAAGGTTGAAGATATTTTAGCTTTGGTGATTAATTTTTTTTGTTATTATTACTTTTTTCTCTTTGCTTTTGTATTTTCATTGTTCTCTGCAAACCCAGGCCTATTCAACAGGAAGGTAGTTATCTGTGGGCACTTTGTCTTTTATCAACTTTACAGAAGAGATGAACCTTCTAGGGAAAAACCTATAAGGTATCACTTTTGTAAGTTCAAGACAGTTCTGACATCTATCTGTGGAATACTTTATATATATATTCCATGACTTCTGCTTTGCACTTACTATAATGATAACTGAAATAATACATACTATGCATGTCTCTGACACCCAAACAAAAGAGCCTTCTTTGCTCACATACCATAGAAAAAGACTGAGTAAAAACCAACAAAGTCCGGCACAGTTTCTGTCTTCTGTCTGCCTTATGATTTTTAATAGGCATTCTAGCGCTGAAATTTTATGGTGTCTGCACAATTCTAAATGATCTGTTCTCCTTCCTCAATGATACCGCCCCCAAACCCCCCAAATTACAATACTTGTCTTTCCTCTCCCTAAAATAATTCCTATGTTTATTGGTCTTCTACTTCTTTGCACCAAAGTCATTTCAGTATTTATATCATGACTCCCAACCCCTCATAACTCTTTGTGCTTCTGCCTGTCCCTTTTCCATGACTCTTATCCATTTCCTCAGATGACGTGTTGCTTTTTCTCATCATTCTTCAGCCCTGCATTTTCCTCGTCCTGTTTTCTTTTTACTGTTCACACTTTATAGCTACTTTAAAAGGCTCAATTACTAAGGGATGATGCTATAAGAAAAAAGATACAAGAGAGATGAAGTAGAGACATATTTATTTGTAGATATTTCTGAGTGCCCCCCACTCTGTGCTCTCCCTAAGATGCAGCAACTTCAATATAAGACTGCTTAGACTTCTCTCTTAAGAAAGTATAAAGTCCTCTCTGAAAGCCTCTTGAATAAATTGACACATGCTGGCATAGATGGGCATTGTAAACAGCTAATTCATGCATCAGGAAATAAATTAGTCTTTAAATGATGGCTGCTTCCCGAAGGACTCAACTCTTGCAGACTTTCTCTTTTGCCACTTAAATTTCTTGCAAAGGCAATGTTTAAAAAACACACAGCATAGAATTAAATAATTTATCTTTCAGAATTTG
>NW_006399770.1:7169842-7186366 GCF_000299155.1 Elephantulus edwardii
TATTCCCATATTTTAATTTATCTTGAAGGATAGTGGGGGGGAAGACTTTTATATGTTTGTAAAACTGCTGCCTAAATCACATAAATATTGTTTTAATTTCTTTTAAAAACATCATTTCCTATGTTTAATTGTCTATGCATTGTCTACCCAACAGTTTCCATTTAGTCTGAACACATAATGGCAAATAATAAATCTTAGACACCTCATCCTCTGTCAAAGCTAAAATGTATAATGTTATTATTAGGTGTTGTCAAGTCACCACCCTATGAATAATGGATATGAACCTTGCCCAAATCTGTGTTATTCTTATCGTCTGTGACATTCTTGAGCTCATTCTTAAAATCACTGCCTCAGTCTATCTCCTTAAGTCTTTCCCCCACCTTTATCAAGGCTCCACTTTTCTGAGCATTATGGCTTCAATTTGCTTTAAACCCCTTTCTGGGTGGGGAATTCCAAGCTAGCCCTTTTTGTTCTTTTGCTCTTTGCACATACAATGAAAATATTTTGTTTTGTCTTGAGCTGCCCTGCCCTTTCGAATCTTCTGTTCATCTCTCTTACTTCAGCAATTCTTCTTTGTTTTGACCTCCTGATGTTCTAATGAGCTGAAAAAATGTTGATTAAGCATAAGAAATTATTTTTAATTGCATTTTATCAATACTTATTTGTAATTGTACATAAACTGGCATGAAAGACAAGCATTCACTCTCATGGGACTAGCTAGTCTAGTTAGAAATACGGATTATATGTGTAAAAAAAGATTGTTAAAAATACAACCTACAACTCAATAAATGTAAAAATGTAGAATGAAAATTATGAGTAAAATTTCCAACGAAAATTAACACAAGAAAATGTCGTCCTTGAAAAGGCTGCACAAGAATGACTCCAAATAAGGTGGAAGCTAAGCTTAGCTTCCAGAGACTGAAGAAGTGGAAGCTCAAATATGTATAACCATATATCAAGTAATAAGAGTAAAGATAAAACCAGAAACAATCCCTGTCTATGTAGGGCTTTCTGGAGAGTAGGCATAAGAGGGTAAAGAAAATAGTGTGCCTAAACAAGACATTTTCAAGGATAGCTTTCAAGAAATTTTCAAAGAAAAGAAAGAAACATGTTTGACTTCTCTAATAAGAAGTCAAGGAGCTTTTCCAACAAGTGAATCAGTTATCAAGGTGTTAGTATTGTAGCTTGCTCCCATTCTATAGACAATTTAATACTGATATGTGTCTATAAAAAAATCTTAATGGCAATGAGTCCAGTTACATGTATACTCAAAATGAGTTGATATAGCTAAGAGATTATTTAATAAGAGAATCATTAAACAGAAAATAAAAATAAAACAAAGCAGATATCTGTGTGGTTTATCAGCATTTGTTTCATATCTATATACATTAACAAATATGTTATATATTGTTTGTATATTTCCTTTAAAATATTGATGAACTTTTGAATACATATAAAACTCGAACTTACTGCCATTAAGTAAGAATAAACTCATAACTGACCCTCTAGTGGGTTTCCAAGGCTATAAATCACAAGGGAGAATATTGCTCATTTTTAGCCCATGGAACCCCTGGTGAATTTGAACTATTTATTACCTTTGGCTTAGCATTGCAACTTCCTATGAATCATCAGAGCTTCCCATAGACTAATGTATGCATGCCTACTGCCAGTATATTATGTACAAGACAGAATTGTGAGTGGGAACATTAGAGTTCAAAAATCCTTAAGCAAAATTTAATCAATAAGAAAAGTGAGAAATATTTTTTTTCTATACCTTCATTAAAGAGTAGACACAAGACTGCCCTCAGAGAGTAAAAAGAAAAGTATTTGCTGGTCCTGATTCCCTTTATTGCCATAAAGACTTTGTTAGATTGGATTATGTATACACCTAAGGGTACATGGCAGTGTGCAGGTACAGAAAGCCAGAAGATAAATGCAGCACTTCTTCTAGGAGTAACAATTTTATCTGATGACTTGAGGGAGGTAGAGTTAAGTAATTTAATAGTAAGTAACTGAAAACACAGAGTTTATATTACAGCACAGACGGATAAACTATAGTGTAAAATGCAATGTCATGAAATATCATGATAAAACAGGAGGCATTAAATGAATTCCCTCCATAGTTTATTGTGTAACACTTTTTCCCAAATAAAGAGTGGAGCAAGAAAGGCTACTTGGAGAAATTTTGAGACAACTTACTTTCCTCAAAGGTAGATACTTTTCTAGTATTATTGCTCATCTTAGTTCTTTATTTCCCCTCCTCCTTCTTTGTGAGTCCTAGTTTTTCCTTAATTTTTGAAGAGTTTGCTTTTTTATTTCTCTTCTCATTATTGGAAGAATAAAAAGATAATGGTCATACAAAGTGGTTTTCTGGGTTTTAAGGTCAAGGTTAGCAGCGCATTCTAGCTTTTAGGAAGGGCCTTTTCCTTTTTTTTTTTTTTTTTAAGTGACTTCCGGGGTTTGAGACTGGTGACAATAACTCTAATCCTATCCCATCCTGTTGTGCGGGTGCTGGGTCCCAAACAATGTTCCCTAGGGCTGCAGGGAGTGCCAGACAATCAGTTCAGCCTGCACCATTAACCCCCAGGGATTAGTAGCTCTTGTGCAATTGAATGTTCCCAGATTAGTCCCTGTGGTAAACCACCTGTCAGGACTCAGCACATCAGAGGCAAGCTAAGAAACTGGCAAAAGATTTAAAGCTCAAACTTGAGCTGAGCAATCAGGGTATTTTTCTCCCATAATTTACAGCTACTGTGGCATGACCTAATTTCTCAGCCCAATTTTTCTTCTTTAAATTCTAGGTCTTGATTTATCTGAGAGAATTTGTTTCATGAAAATCAGCAGAAGAAATTTCAATTTCTCCATCATAAAATTGGAAAGCACACTGCAATCCAAGATGCTCTTTAAACATTCATTAAGACCCCATTGTGAATATTGATATGTATTGAAATAGGAGTTCTTGGCCTCATGCAAGTAAGGGCTAGCCTTTTATTTATGTGATAGAGGTATTCAGCCTGGAACAGAGAAACATGTGCAGGGAGCTCCTGGAAATACATACCAAATGTACAATCCATAAAACCCAATCTAGACTGGTCACAGAAAGAGCTATCGATGCGCACAGAATAAAGTCATCAATGTGCATTTTTAAAGAGAGTTAAGTGTTTTATTAACAGCAAGATAGAGTAATGAGGAATAGATTTACACTCTTGCTGTCTAAAACAACCAAAGCAAAGTAGACAATATATAAGAAAAACTATTTCAAGATGCTCAGTATTAAAATATGAAGGACCATGATGCCAGAATTAAGGCATGATGGGAATTAAGCAAAGTGGACTCTATGAATTTCTAGACTACAGTGCAAATGGTGCTTCAGGTAAAACTTACTGACTCCCTGAATTGAGTAGATAGTGTTAAAAATCTTTGGAGACGAAAGTGGCTGAGTTTTGTCAGACTCACTCATTGCCACTGAGTTCGAACCCACTCATAGCTGACCCTCTAATGGGTTTCCAAGGCTATAAATTCGAAGGACAACACAACGCATCTTTCTCCTAAGGAACCACTGGTGGATTTGAAACACCAGAGAGACATCATCTTTGAATTAGAACAACCCCCTATGGTCTAGGACACCAAAACTCCCAGTAGAAAAGAAACTCCACATATGTGAACAGGGATCTTCTTAAGTGTTAAACAGAGCATTGATCAGCATATGTGTGTGAAGAAACTGAGCAAAGCTTGGTACAACAATGCTATTGGATTAGAGGGAAAATTATCCAGTGCTATGAGGCAACAAGATAGTTCCTGTAGTCATCATTCACACTTGAAAATATCCCAATTTAAAGGTCTAAGATAGAGTGTTCAAAGGAACCTGTCTCAACAGTGAGAAAGAAAAAAAATTCACAAGAGGTGAAATATTGCTATAAGTAGTGGTGGCTCCATGTTTAATAGATTTTAATCTTTTTAAAAAAATCCTTAAAAGAAATATTCACATGAATTAAAATTTCTTCAAGTAACAAATGTGTGTGTACTAGCTCATTAAAATTTCTAGTAATACAAAATAACACATACTACACTACACTAGTTGCAAAATGTCAAGAAAAGGTTTTATTTAGAATACTGTATAGAAAGGAATAAGAACAAGGGGTCAGGGGTGGAGAAGAACAGAAAGAGGAAATGAGAGTCTACAATCAGTACATTTTTACCCAAAAAATAAACCCAGAATGTTTAAAAAGAATTATTTTATATTGGTTTGCATACAAAGTTCATGTAGTTTCACAATATCCTTCATTCACATTATGTTTCATACAATCATTTATTTCCATTCATCATGTTTTACAAAATTAATCACCTTAAACTATGGCCAAGTATGTGAACAGAACTTCAGAATCCTAGCCTCGAAGGAGAAATTTGTTTTTATCCGCTCCAAGAGAGACCTGTTTGTTTTCTTGGAAGTTCATGAAAAGTTCAAGACTCGTGTCCAGCACCACACTAAATAGCATCAATTCCTCTTCTGTCATCCTTATTCACTGTCCAGCTTTCTGATGCATAACATTTATTTGTGAAGACCATGGCCTGAATCAGGTGCACCTTAGACTCTAGCCAGACATCATTGCTTCTCAGCACTCTGGACAGGTCCCTGATAGCAGATTTTCCCAATGCAATTTGAAACTTAGAAAGCAACACAGAAAAGATAATCAAGAGATAAAATCAACATTCCTTGTCCTCAGCTTCACATCTGCAGATTCCATCAACTATGGATCAAAAACATTTAGAGAAAAAAATGGTCAGAGTATTATATCAAAGACTAAGAGAGATTATCAACAGCTATATACTTGGGATTTATATTATGTATTATAACTAATATAGATATGATTTGGGGTTTACAAAAGAATGTATATAAATTATAGGCAAATACTATGTAATTTTGTAAAAGAGAATTGATAACCTGTGAATTTTGGTATTGTAGTATTAGCCTAAAAATTTGGTGTTTGTTGTTTTTTTTAAGCCATTCATTAGCCCCTCTGGTCTCCAGCTATCTTACCTGCAGACACATGGTCTTGCAATTCAACATGGTCTTCTAATCGTCAAAAGCTGATACAGCAACATAAAGGATACTTCTCACACTAGGCAAGAGTTGCAGCAGCAAGAGTTTGGGTGAGCAAGGCTGGTGGTGGCAAAAGCATGGTGAGAACAGACCCTAGTAATGAAGAGACTGGCATTGCTGTGGAGAAAGTGTGGCGAGTTGGGACCTAAGGCTTCTTGCGTTTGTGCTGGCTATAGTTGGATATTTGCTGTCCTTGCAATTGATGATGGAAGAAAAATCTTGTGGCTGAACTGAAACTAAAGCCTGAACTAACTGAAGAGTTGTGCTTTGGAACTTTTGGGCTAAAACTTGGACTTATGCTGGGTGATAGTCTTTGTTTCACTCATTTACCAACTTTCTTCTCTAATAAAGCCCATCGTTGGCATCATAACTGTGAGAAAGCAATGAATAAACAAACCTCTTGCAGCTGAGGCTCTAGAGGCATCACAGGGCTGGGCTATAGGCTTTTGATCTGCTTTCTGTTCTAGAGAAGTGAGGGGCTGTGTTAGTCTCACTCCTGGCCCTTTCAGAAAGTGCTCACAGCCTTGGGCCCTCGTGATCTGTTTTTTTATTTTTTAGACAGGTACCCACAGGAGAAATCTAATCCTAATATGTGCAAAGACTTCAAGAATTCTAATTGGAGTCCCCAGAAGACAGAAACAAATAATATTGTTGTTGTTGTGTGTCACAGAAATGGACTCATAGTTGACCTTCTAGTGGGTTTTTAATGATGTCAATCTAAACACTAAAGTGTGCCTGGTTCAGTCCATGGTCTTTTTAATCATTTGCTATACTTTTGAGAGCAGGACAACGAATAAAGATGATAGTCAAAGAATTGACGCCTTTGAGTTGCCAATCTCATCGTCTCAAACAGACATAACCCCATTTCTCTAGTCACTAAGTCAATCCATCTTATCCTGGGTCCCTCTCCTTCATTGTCCCTCCACCCTTCCAAGCGTGATGTTCCTCTCCAAGGACTGGTCCCTCCTGACCACATGCCCAGAATATGTAAGACAGGTTTAAAATCCTTGCCTCCAGCGAGCAGCCTGGTTTCACTCTATCCATGACAGACTTGTTTATTTTTCTGGCAGTCCACAGTATGTTCAACACTCTTTTTCAGCACCACAATTCAAAAACATCAATTCTTTTTCTATCAACCTTAGTTATCATCCAGCTCTTGGATACATTGTAAGTAATTGTGAAGACCATGCCTGGATCAGGCACACCTTAGTCTTCAGACTGACATCATGGCTCTTCAGTACTCTAGAGGGTCCCTGATAGCGAACTTCACCAGTACAATTCATTTTTTGATTTCCTAACTACTGGTGCTAACAGTGTTGATCCTGAACCATGTAGTGTTTCCTTGCTCTGTTCTGACTACTGCTTCCTGGTCCAAGTATAGATTTCATTTGAGCACAGTTAAATGTTCTGAGATTCCCATTCTTCTCAATATTAGCCACAATTTATTGTGATCCACACAGACAACTGCCTTTGTAAAGGCAATCAAAACAGACATTCCTCTATACATGGGCTTCACCCGATGGGCTACACAGGGATCAGACTACATCTGCAGAAGAATTTACTGGAGAAGCTCAATATCAGCTGTGAAAACTAGTCCACATGCTGATTGTGGAATAGACTATCAACTACTCATATGTAAGTTAAAACTGAAGCTAAAGAAAAATCCAACTCACAAGAACCAAAGTCTGACCTCAAGTCTGTCCCACCAGAATGAAAAGACTAAATTGCTGTAGCACTCATGAAGACCATCTCGAGCCAATGATAACCCAGACTTCACTTTTCTACCACAGAGAAAGAATTACAGTTTACTTTTAAGAGATGTGATGGAGTAGAAAACCCAGGCACACTGATTAGGGCTTCAAGTCATAATGATCCTAATGTATGCCCGTGGTCTTAAAACACCCGTGCAAAGTGCGGTCCAGAGAAAAGAGGAGTTACTGAATTTGGTATAAAATTTCCCTCCTATAAGGGCATTTCAGAGACATCTTTTGGATTTCAGGACATGATTGTGAAAATATACTCAGTCACTCAGCTGAAGGTGGCCAGGATAAAAAGTCAATGCTACTTAACAAGGGCAAAGCATGAATCTGCATTTGTTCTAAATGAGAATCTATAAAACAATCAACATTAAGATGTTTAGATTTTACTAAGGTTACTTTAGTTTCCTTTAAGGGCATAGAAAAATGGCAAACCATTGGTGACGAGGAAAATTTAAAATTCCAACAGAATAACTAAACTGACTTGATGGTATTTAGCTAATTTTAATTTTAATAGCTAAGTTTATTGCTTGAGGTTGGTAGCACAAATATGCATAGCATTCTGATATTAATTTAATATTTTCAATATTCTGGACTTCAAAACAAACTTTCAAATAATTGTTTTACTTTTTCCATGCAAGTACTGAGAAATTAGATGAAATTAATTGCAACTGAATTTTTCTCTGTTTAATTCATATAGAACATAGCCATTTCCCCCTTTTGTGGGGAGATCAAGAAGGAACAAGGTGAGAAAGAAGTGAGTTGAAACCATAAACTGTTTTACTTTTTCTAGCTAAAAGGATACAGTTTTTCACATAAATATTATCCAGATATAAATTAATTACACAGAAATGTGTGTTGATAGTATATAGGTATCATTAGAGTAGTCATTGTTATATGCCATCGAGTCAGAACTCATAGCTAGCCGACCCTCTAACAGGTTTTCAGAGGCTGTAAATTACATGGGAGGAGACTGACCAATCTTTCCCCTGACAAGCAGCAGATGGATTCAAACGGTGTGCCCTTAGGCCACCAGAGATCCCTTAAATTTTATACATTTTTTAAAAATGTAGATTTCAAAGAAAACTTTTAGGAAATAAGTATAGCTATTGACTTTATTTTAGTGGATTTTTTGAAAATAAATGGCAGTACCTCAGGGCAACACCTGCCAGCAGAGCAAAGGCCAACAGCTTAATTTGAGTCACCAGAGTATCCCGAGCAATTTCAGCACTCTATCCACAATGCAGAAGCCATTTACTGCCCTTTGCAAGGTAATAAATTGATTTTGCTCCCTTCAAGAGAAGACGTTTTACTTAAATTGTGCAAACACAATTTACAACAATTAACAACAGTGTGATTCTTTGACAATGGTGCCAGTTCAAAATGGGCGAAACACAAACAATAATTTCTAACCCAGCAGATGGAAAGAGATTAACATTTTTATATACACTTTTACACACTGATTTTCTTTATATGTAAGAATTAATTTTGTGTAAATATGTGGAAAAAACTTTCTAATATATATGAATTCTATAATATCTGTCACTTCTTTTTTATATGTATACATATGAAATTTAAATGAACAATCTTATTTTATAATATTTAGAATACTGTTGGTGGCATGACCTATAACACACTTGTTTTTCTTCCTTTTGTTCCATTTCTTGAATGTTAAAGACAAAGATAAAACTCCAAATGATACATATCTAGGGTTGGAAAAAGCAATGTCCACAGCCAGCACCCTGCATACTAAAGTGGCACCCCAAATGCCAATGGAAATAATTCAGAACTCTATGACTTAAACTTCTGTTCTCAAAATATTTCAAGGACTGATTTATATTTTGCTACGGGTCTGCAGACCAGCCAGGGTCCTGGAGCTTCCACTCTGGGAGTTGGCTGCTAGCTAGCAACTTGGTGGTCATGGCAGTTACATGAGTTACAGTAAGGAAAGTTTTTTGGGTCGTGATTGATGTGTGCCAGTCCTTCCCCCCAAGCGGCTGTCCCTTGAGCCTTTGGCCAAGGGTGGAGGTCTGTTAGAGGGTATGGCTTAAAATTCCACAGGACCCTTAGGCCAAATTTATTCATTTTCAAATGAATATTCTTTAAATGACACAGCAATCATTTGTCTATTTTACTGTACTGAACAACTTAGAGTTACTGTGTTATTGTCTTGTCAAATACCATAATGGTTACCCATTATGTACAGTGTTCCAGATTGATTCAAGCTGGGAAGCAGGAGTGGCATCCACTTCCTAAACTAGATGCCTCTGTAAACTCTGTAAACTCTTTAAAAGTACAGAATATTGATGTTAGTTATAGAACACAAAGTCTTTTGTTCTTCAACTTGATGACACTTAAGCTCTGATAAACGAGACTAGTTCTGTTAAATGAGACTAGTGCTGTTATATCTGGAGGAACACTCTTCCACTTTGTACATCACTCTTTGTCAATGAGTTGTGTGAAATAACTTGGGTTTGCTGTGATGCTGAACCTTGTGCCATTGGGGTATCAAATACCATAATGATTTCCTGATGTGGGCACTGTTTGGTGGAGCGTCCAATTGTAAAACAGGTTTGGAAGCAGGAGTGGCATTCAATTCCTAAACCACATGCCTCCAGAAACTATATGGAGAAATGACGATAGCTATGGAAAGGCACTAGGTCTTTTGTTCATAGAGTCGTTATGAGTCATGCTAGACTCAACAGCAAACAACTACAACAACAAGATTAAATATTAGCGAGTGTAACATTCCCCTAAATGTATTTTTTTTAAAAAAACAAACAACAAAACCAACTTCCTCTGGCTTTGATGGCAATAAGCTGTTCTGCAATCCCAAAGGCGCAGGGTTTGAATCCACGAGCTGCTCCATGAAAGAAAGACAGGTAATCTCATCCATGCAATTAAATTACCTCTGAAAACCCATTGGAAGGTCAAAAATGGGGTCTATTCTGACTCGACAGCACACAACAACAGCAGCAACCTCCCGCTCTAGTGTGTCAGAGATGATGCGGTTGGTGCAGGATCCTTATCGCGTATAGGCAGGTTGGCTGTTCTTAGGATCACTACGAGTCATACTCAACTTGATGGCACCTAACAACAACAACTTCCACACAGACATAAAATCTACTGCAGTTTGGAACTACCCAATAAGGTTTCATTAGGCTAGACCTTCAGTTTTCTCTCTACAGTAATTTGTAAATAAATATTTTTATTTTACTTGATGGCACATAACAACAGCAGAACAACAACAAAGAGGTACAAAAGTGTGAGAAAATATTTTAGCATTCTTCATAAATGTTTCATACAGTTTACATATTAGTATGTTATTGTTGTTGTTGTGTACTGTAGAATCAGAATCAACTCATAGATGACCCTCCAGTGGGTTTTCAGAGGCAGTTAATTGCATGGGAAGAGATTGGCCATCTTTTTCCCACAGAACAGCTATTGGCCTCGATTGCAGTGCAGCTTTTTGCTCCTAGGCCACCAGAGCTACCCTAGTATAATATGTTATTAAGTTAGCAGTTAGAATTAGTGGATCAGTTTAAATATCTTATTATTAACTCCATGCTTTATTGTCTTAACTCCAGAAGGATGTCTTGTGTTTTCTTGACTCTGCAAAGTTTTCTTACAGTGTGGATCACAACAAATTATGGCTAATATTGAGAATAGGAATCATAGAACACTTACTTGTGCTCATGTGAAACCTATACCTTGACCAAGAAGCTGTTGTCTGAACAGAGAAAGGAAGGAGTATATGTTTTAAAATCAAGAAAGGTATATGTCAATATTGTATTTTTTTCTACATACTTATTCATTATGTTGACTAAATATTTTGAGAAGTTAGACTTAATGAAGGAAAAAGTGGTGTCAGGATCAGAGAAAAACTTATGATAACCTGTGTTATGCAGATAACACAATTTTGCTCACTGAAAGCAAAAGTCATATCATCTTGGATAAATCTGCTGTCACAGACCTCTCCAAAGTGATAAGAACTATCAGTATGATCTTAAAGACTAATGTGCACTTGATCCAATCTAGATCTATTCAATTACTTGCTATGCATCTAAAAATTGGACAATGAGAATTATAGAAGAAGAATTGATGCCTTTGAGTTATAGTGTTGGAGAATAGTACTGAATATGCAATGTACTACCAAAAGAACAAACATGTCTCAGAAAGTGCAACCAGGGAGCTTTTTAGAGGCAAGGAAGGTGAAACTTCATCTCATATACTTATATCAGATTACAAGGGGGCAGGTCTTGGGAAAGACATAGTATTTGGCAAGGTGAAGGATCATTATAAGAAAGAAGACAATCAGCAAAATGGGTTGACACAGTGACAACAGCAGTGGATTCAAGTATATTGGGGATGATGAGACAGACACAGAAAGATCAAGGTACAAATCTGCTGATCATAGAGTTATTACTGGTCATGATTGACTTGATAGCACCTAACAACAACAACAACAACTGTGTACTTTATTTAGATTTCCTTAGTGTCTGAACAAATGCCCTTTTGTTCTTGCACAGTCCTATCCAACACAAATTTACTCATTCATAACATTGCATTTAGTCATAATGTTTCCTAGGTTTCTCTTGGCTTCTAAAATTTCTCAGATATTTCTTGATTTTTTTAATATTGACAGGAATACTGATGAGATCTTTTGAAGGCTTAATTTCAAAATAGCTTTTTGAAAGTTTTCTAATGACTAGACTACGGTCATGGGTTTTTGAGAGGAAGACCACAAAGTGCCATTCTCATATATCAAAGGTGCATACTATCAATATCATCACTGATATTGATGTGTTCATCACTGATGTAAATGATTTTAGATCTCTCCACTTTAAAATTCTTCCCATTTTCTCCTATCTATGCAGGAAAGAAGTATAATTCTTACGCATAGTCTATACTTAAGGAATGGGGAATTATCTATCTTTATCTCTTTGAGGATTGTTGTTGTTTGATGCCATTGAATCAGCTCCAATTTATACTCCATGGAACAAAGTTTCATTATAATAAAGGCATTATAATGTATAGATCACAACAAATTGTGGCTGACCTAGAGGAGAATGGGAATCCCAGAACACCTGATTGTGCTCATGTGAAACCTTTAGTTGGACCAGAAAGCTGTTGTTAGAACAGAGCAGGGAAACACTGCATGGTTCAAAATCAGGAAATGAGTGTGTCAGAGATGTATCCTGTCTCCATATCTTTTCAATCTATAATACAGAACAGATTATTGGGAGGCTGGACTTTATGAGGAGGCATGTGGCATCAAGATTGGAAGGGGACTCATCAACAACGTGCATTATGCAGATGACACAAGCTTACTTGTTAAGACTGAGGAGAGCCTAAAACATTTGCTGTAGAAGGTCAAGGACTATATTTTGCAATATGAATTGAAGCTCAGCATCAAGAAGATAAAGATTCTTACTGCTTGGCCAGTTGGCAGTATCATGATAGATGCAGAAGAGATTGAGATTAACAGTTTCAGCTTGTTCAGTTCCACAAACAACACTATTGACACCAGTAGTCAGGAAATCAAAAGACAAAGTGCGTTAGGAAATCTGCTGTCATGGAAATCTCCAGAGTGCTGAAGAGCAAGGATGTCAGTCTAGGTACTAAAGTGTGGTTCTCACAATTAATTGCTATGTGTCAGAGAGCTAGATATGACCAAGGATGACACAAGAATTTATTCCTTTGAGTTGTGGTGCTAGAGAAGAGAGTATTGGACATATTACCTACTGCCAAGATAACTAACAGGTCTGTCTTGGAGAAGGTGAAACCAACCAATCTTTCTTGAAGGCATTTTCAAGGAGATTTTGAGACACTGTCTCACTTACTTTAGGCATGTAGCCAATATAGACCAGTCTTTGGAGAATATCTGGAAGGGTCAAGGGGAACAGTACAGGAGAGAAAGACTCCAGATGAGATAGATTGACATGATAAATGGGTTAATGGGGATAGGTGTGTCAGAAACAGTGAGATTGGCTAAGGAAAGAACAGGGTTCAGAGCTAATGTACATAGAGTCACTCAATGACACATAACAACAACCTCCATGGAACAAAACCAAACCCTCCCTGATACTAAGTCTTCATCATAATCTCCGTTGAGCTTACGCTCATTTTTCCAGTCACTACTTAGATGTATTTTATTGAGGTCTTCCTCTTTGTCATTGGCTCTCCTCTTTTTAAGCATCATCTCTTTTTCAAAGGAAGGACTCCTTATAACAGCATGTCCAAAATATGTGAGATGAAGTCTCACTATTTTTGCTTTAAAGGGGTACTCTGACTGCACTTACTTGAAGACATCTCTATCCTTTTGATAGTTCATGGTATATCCATATTCTTTATTAATACCACAATGTATAGGCATGAATTCTTCAAACATCCTTATACATTGTCCAGCTTTCACATGTATATTAAAATAATTGAAAAGACAATGGCTTGTTAGGCACAAGTTAACCTTGAAAGTGACAACCTTCTTGCTTCTTCAGGACCTTGAAGAAGTCCTGTGCAACAGATCTATCATCGCACTGTGTTGTTTGATTTCTTGACCGCTGCTTCCATGGATGTTGTGTATCTAAACTAAATAGTTGACAATTTCCATCCTTCTCCAGCAACATACCTTAATGTTGCTTATTTATTCAGTTGTGAGAATTTTCATTTTCTTTACACTTAAATGTAATTCCTACTGAAGGCTATTTTTTTTTATTTTTTACTAATGAAGTCAAGGGTTATTAATTCAGATTAGTAGCAGAATATAGTCAGGATGTTGTTGTTGTGTGCCATCAAGTCACTTGCGACTCATAGTGACACTATGTACAAGAGCCCTAGACACAGCTCTATCCTGTGCCAACCTCGCCATCTCAAACATACTCATTCCCACCACTCTACTCACAGAATTGTTCCATCTCATCAAGGGTCTTTCTCTTCTGCGCTGTCCCTCCACTCTGCCAAACATGATGTCCCTCTCCAAGGACCAGTCCCTCCTTACAACATGCCCAAAGTATGTCAGACGAAGCTTCAGAATCCTTGACTCCAGGGAGCATTCTGGCTTCACCCTCTCCAGGACAAACATGTTTGTTCTCCTAGCAGTCCATGGTATATTCAACACTCTTCTCCAGCACCACAGCCCAAAGGCATCAATTCTCTTTCTATCATCCCTATTCACTCTCCAACTCTCCAATGCATAGCACGTAATTGCAAAGACCATCAGGTGCACCTTAGTCTGCAGCCTGATGTCATTGCTCTTCAGTACTCTTGAGAGGTCACTCATAGCTGACTTGCCCAATGCAATTCGTCTCTTGATTTCCTGGCTGCTGTTACCAAGAGTGTTGACTGTGGAGCCAAGTAAACTAAAACTGTTAACTATCTCAATCTCTTCACCATCCATACTAATGCTGCCAATTGGCCCAATGGTGAGAATCTTTCTTTTCTTGATGTTGAGTTCCATATTGAAGACTGCAGTCCTTGACCTTCTGCAGCAAGCGCTTCAGGACCTTTTCAGTTTCAGCAAGCAGGGTTGTGTCATCCGCATAACGCAGGTTGTTGATGATTCTTCCACCAATCCTGATGCCACACTCCTCCTCGTATAGCCCAGCGTTTCGGATGATCTATTCTCTGGTTCCTTGTGAAGTAGCAGTCCACAGATCTGAACTAACACCAGACAGATAATTTGTCTCACACCAGATCTCTGGTTCTCTGCTGCAGCTGCTGTGGCTGTTGCTCCTAGACCTGAGTCCACCTGATACAAGAATTTTTGGCCCTGAAGGACATGTTATATTTTCTTGCCTGGTCTTTTCTGCTGGGGAAGATAATTGTGCTGTTGAATCTGCTCACTTTATTGACAAGTCTAGTCTATCCCTAGTGGACAGCCCAATTGACTCTATTCACATATTCCCACACATCAACATGGGAAACTCACTGTCTCTGATATGCCTACTCTCATTTCCCCAGTTATTGTGTCATTCCATCTCATCCAGGGTCTTCCTCTTCTGTGTTGTCCCTTGACCCTTCCAAGGACGTTATCCTCTTCAAAGACTGCTCCCTCCTGGCTTCATTTCCAAAATATGAGAGATGAAGCCTCAACAATTTTTGCCTCCAAGGAGCAGCTTGGTTTTACCCTCTCTAGAACAGACCTGTTAGTTCACTTGACAATTCACGGCATGTTCAATGGTATTTTCAAGCACCACAAATCAAAGGCATCAATTATTCTGTTAGTCTTGGTTGTTGTCCAGCTGATGCATAGCAAGTAATTGTCCGACGCATACCAAGTAATTGCAAAGACCATAACCTGGATCAGGTGAACCTTAGTCCCTGACAATAGATTTTCCTAATGCAGTTTGTCTTTTTATTTCCTGGCTGCTGGTGTGAAGGCTATATTTTTTGAGGTTTTTTATTAAGTAATTCAAGACTTCTTTGTTTTCTGTAAGCAAGTTTGTGTCCACTACCTATCACAAATGTTGAAGAATCTTTCTCTAAACCTGACACCACATTCTTCTGCATATTTTCCATATTCTTGGATTATTTCTTCAGCATATAAATGAAAAAAATTATTGTAAAATGATATATTCCTTCCATTTTATTTTAATGCTTCCTGAATCATTCAATATTCTGCCCATAATATCCTTAAGTACTGCAATTTGCCACTTTAATTTGTTCTTTAGTTCCTTCAGAGTTACTGTACCAAAAAGAATTGGCTAACAAAGCAGAATTTCAACAAACAACATTTGATCAAAAGTCAATGGTGATGAAGGAAGAAGGGTAGGCTGCTCTGAAGGACATGGCAAAAAATAAGGGCCCAGCAATTGATGGAATACCAATTGAGATATTTCAATAAACAGTTGCAGGCCTAGAAGTGCTCACCAAGTTATGCCAAGAATTGGAGGACAACTACCTGACCAACTGTCAAAAAGAGATCCATATTTATTCCCAAACAATATCACTCATTAAAAAAACCAAGCAAAATCCTGCTGAAGATGATAAAAAATTGACTAGAACAGTACATGATAGAGAACTACCAGAAATACAAGCTGGGTTTAAAAGAGGTCATGGCACTAGAAACATTAGTGCCAATGTCACACAGATCTTAGCTTTAGAAAGTAAAGAGTACCCAGAGAAATGTCTGTGTTTTATTGACTATGCAAAGACATGTGACTGTGTAGATCACTACAAATTGTGGCTAATCTTTAGGAGAATGGGAATCACAGAACACTTGATCATGCTCATGTGAAATCTATCCCCTGGCCAGGAAGCAGTCCTCAGAACAGAGCAAGAGAATAATGCATGGTTCAAAAAATCAGGAAAGGAGTGCTTAAGGAATGCATCCTATCTCCATAGATTTTTAATATATACGTAGAACAGATAATTTGTGAGGCTGGGCTTTATGAGGAGGCATGTAGCATCAGGATTGGAGGAAGATTTATCTGTGTTATGCAGATGACACTATCTTGCTTGCTTAACCTGAAGTGCTTGCTGTAGAAGGTCAAGAACAGTAGTCTTCAATATGGATTGAAACTCAACATCAAGAAGACAAAGATTCTCACCACTTGACTAATTAACAGCACTGTGACAGATGGAGAAGAGATTGAAGTTGTTAACAATTTCAGCTTGCTTGGCTCCATCATCAACATTCTTGGCAACAGCAGTCAGGAAATAAAAAAA
>NW_006399770.1:7189166-7192270 GCF_000299155.1 Elephantulus edwardii
ACCAGAAGAATGTCTATCTGTGTTTCATTGATTATGCAAAGGCATTTGACTGTGTGGATCATAACAAACTGTGGCTGACTCTGAGAAGAATAGTCACTATAGCACAATTAAATATTCTCAAATTCTCATTCTTCTCAATGCTATCTGTAAATATTATGGCTCACACAATAAAATTATCTTTTTATAGTTAATAAAATACAAGTCAACATTTTTATGATATTCTTGGCTGTCAATCAAGATCCGCCTGATTCCACCAATGTCCCTCTTTTTTGGCTTCTTCTGAATATAGCTTGAACATCTTGCAATTCCTTATGGATATACTACTGCCCCAGTCATTTCACAAACAGTCTTCAGCAAGATTACACTTGCTTGTGATACTGATAATATTGCTCAATAATTTCTACTTTCTATTGCATCATCCTTTTTTCTTCTTTTTGGAATGGATACAAAATGAACTTCCTGTCAACTAGCAAGACAACTATTGTCCACATTTACTGACGTGGATTAATGAGTATATCCAGGGCTGCATCTATTTGTTGAAACCTTTTAGTAGGTATTCCTTCAATTTGCCACCAACTCAAAGGTTTCCTAAGCTGTTTTCTAGAAATGTCATTATTTTGCATTTAGATGAATTGTATATTTTTTAAGAGTTCTTTTTTTAATTGTGACTTTAACAAAAGTTGAGTTTTCATTCATTCATTGTTACACAGTAGGTATATCTATGGTATATTTTTTAGTTTACTTTTTATAAGTGGTTTATCTATCTATCTATCTATCTATCTATCTATCTCTATCTAAAATCTATTATCTATCTACATTTCTATATTTCTTCCTAGAACTTTGTTAAGCTAGTGTGTATAGAATTATGCTGTCAACTTAAAGACAACCAGTTCAAATTTACCACCAACCAGCTGTTCTGCAGGAGAAATAAGAGAAATCTCCCATGCGATTGGCATCAGCTGAAAATCCACTTGAGGGGCATCTATGAGTCAATTCCGACTCAATGCAGTATAACAACAACAATACACACACCCTCAGACACACCCACAGGCACTCACATATATAGACAAAGGTAGAATGGTGTGTTACCTGTTATGCTGCTAAAGGAAATGTCAGGAGTTTGAATCCACCATTAGGCTGGTATCCTTCTCTAAAGATCTACACCCTCAAAAAACCCAACAAAAGGTCACAAACAGTCAAACTCAATAGCAGTGTTTTCAGTCTATATTTTTTTTAATTTTATGCTTTTTTTTAATTCTGTTTTTATTAAGTCCTATTATCTCATGTTTCAAAAACCTTGATTCACACATATTAGAGTGGAAAATGTTGTGGGAAATATTCCATTCAGCAGAAAATATATTGTCCAGTAGGATTAAACTGTACTAATTACTGCAACACTATTTGACAAGTCAACTCTCTGTTAAGAAAAGGCTTTGAGGCTTCTATCAAGGCCTCTCTTATTTCCCGTTTGGTCTTTAAATGAATACAATTTTATTCATACACCCTTGGAATTAGAAAAAGATCATTTTAAAGAATGAAATGGCAGTTTCTTTTTTGAAAAGTCATTTCCGAGAAACTGGGGGGAAAAAACTTCTTTAGAAATGTGTTTCAGATAAAGAGAGCTTTGATAGGGCAATTGTCAGAACAGAGAAATTCTGAATAGTATATGATAACTGTATTTTAAAAAACCACATTGTAACATATGGCCCTATATTTTCTTCCAGTAAGTAAGCCTTCTGGGATCCACTTCTTTGATACTAATCACAGCAGTAATTAGAGATTACACTGGTAGTGTGCATGAATGTTCTCCATGTTATGTGTGAATATACAACCAAGGTGTCTTCCTTTTCCACCCAGTTGGTGGCCTGACAATTTTTTCCTCTACAATTAGATTCTCTAATGTTAATTCTTGAGTCTTCAACACATGCGTTTCCAAGAATTAAATCGGACAACTATTTATTTAGAGGCAAATAAAAGCCTTTCGTTAATTACAGTTGTTTAGCCTTTAAATAATAGTTCTGAGTCTTGAGAGAAAGCAAAGCAAATAGGAGGAGGTTCTAAAGCAAATTTGAGTATGTAAAATTAGGTTTACTGAGTAAGCACCTAAATAAAAGAAGGAACATAGAGCCCCATTGAATTCTTTATCTTCATGCTTATGTAAATTTATCACACATTTAAAGAGAAGGGAACATCTAGCTAAAGGACTTTGTATTCAGAAACCTTGGTAATATCATGTTGTGTGGATTAAACCTACATTGTAACCAGGTTGTATTTTTAAGGGCCACAGAAAGATTTTAATTAAAAGAGTGTGGGTAGCATTGGAAAGAGAAGTTTACATCATAAATACAGGGTCCAGTCTAAGTAGGCTGGCAACACAAAATGTTTAAGTTAATTAGAAATAATGAAAGGAAGAAGGGTAATTTCTCTAATATTTATTTTGGAGAGTTAGAACAGAGGGTAAAGTGGGGGAGTAGATCAGAAGAACAGCACGCATTTTCTTTGTAAAATTATTTCTAGAATTTCTTTGTAGAATTATTTGTAGAAATTTATCTTAAGAAACTTTAATGAATGTTCTTCCTCTTGTCCCTGTCATTATTGTTACTGAGTAGATTGTCATTTTGGTGTTTTATATAATGGCTTAGATACTCCTAAAACAACCGGCTTACTGCAGTAAAACAGAGGGGCAAGTCACTAGCCAGTCTGGAGTATGAACTCAAAGTGGAGCCTCCTCTGACCAAGGGGTCAAGTAGTGGTCTAGGAAGAGGGCCAAGAACATGGGAAAACAACCTTATTGCTTGGTGGGCGAGATGTAGTGTAGTGTAGGTACTTTAGCACAAGAAGAAGCTTGTTACGTACAAGATATATGCATTTAAACTCGTTCACTAAATATATTTTAATTCCCAATTTTTCATGCTTCAAAAATTTTCAGAGGTTGAAATTTTAACCTGGTTTAAAAAACTTTGACTTTTCATTTCTTAGTTCAGATATATGCACCAACAACCAGACCAAAGAAGAAGAAATAGATGATTTCTACCAACTTTTACAGTCGGAGATAGATCGAACATGCAATCAAGATGCATTGATAATAATGGGTGACTGGAATG
>NW_006399770.1:7194720-7226202 GCF_000299155.1 Elephantulus edwardii
TGGTACAGGAGGAGATTGTCCCTCTTTCCCCGGCAGAGCATCTGGTGGATTCGAACCGTGCGCCTGTGGGATTGCAGTGCAGCTTCTTGCCATTAGGCCACCAGAGCTCCCCAGAAGTAAATATTTTAACCTATTTTTTTTCACTCTAGAAAAACCTTGATATTTTTGAAGAATTTTTCATTTGTAGTTTTGTATACTTTACTTATTTAGCTGTTGTTATTGTGTGTCAATTGTGTTAATTCTGACTCATAGAGTCCGTGTATAAAGGAAAAGAAATTGCTCCAGTCTGTAATCTACTTAGAAATCCATCAGTTGTCCCCTTGCATATGGAAGAAGCCACAAAAGAATTTGGTATGAATCTTGTGATCTGTAATTTACCTATGTCTCCACAGGTCTTTAATCTCTATATTCCTACTAAACTGCTTATAGTTTTACAGTTGTGTGGGGTTTTTTTGTTTGTTTGTTTTATGTTTTTGGTTGATTTGGGGGTGATTTTTTTTAAATCTCCGTGCCTTTCATGCCCATGAGGTAAAGTGAAGTTTAAATTTCCGATTTGTTATGTTCAATTCAGCAAGTTCTATTCTCTTCTATCCTGAATTCAAAATTTGTAAAGATTTGTCCTTCCTCTAGTCCAAAAAGAACTGAAGGATGCTCAACCATTTCAAGAGGTAGTATATGATCCAGAACCAATGATAGTGAACGGCAGGGTGGGGGTGGGTGGGAGGGGAGTATAAACTGCACTGAAAGCATTGGGGAAAAGGAAGTTTTCAGGAATTGATGAAATATCAGTTGAGATGCTTCAGCAAATAGATACAACACTGGACATGCTCACTTGTTTATGTCATTACATTTGGAAAACAATTACCTGACTAATCAACTGGAAGTATTCTGTATTTGTGTCTGTTCCAAAGAAAAGTTATCCAACAGAATGTAGAAGTCATTGAAAAATATCATTAATATCATATGCAAGTAAATTGTTACTGAATACTATTAAAAAATAGCTGGAGTAATACAATTACAGGAAACTTCCAGAAATGAACTGGATTCAGAAGAAAATGACAAATGAAGGATACTATTACTAGCTGCCTCTCCATGAATTGCAGTTCGTAAACATGCACCTGATAATAGAGTGTCTTGAATGGTACACAAAATAACAAATGTTAATGGATCAACCCAGACTCTAGTGGAATTAATACCCTTCTTAGCTAGAAGTAAGTATTGTATTAAAACAGTAATATTTACATTATCTTTCTGGAGTCTTTGTTTTGTAGCTTTATAAAACTATTGATTTATTTTGAGTTTATAGTCAACTAAAACCCCTAGGTCACCTTTGTAAAGAATGCTGTTAAGTTGTGTTGCTGCTACTTGAGGTTTTATACAGTTTATAATTTTGAACAAATGTTTAAACTTTTATAATTATACCAAGAAAACAAAATCATCTTAGATTTAGCCATTTGCTAAACTCATAGTATTAGTTGAGCAGATTATTTTTAACAATAACTTTGTTATTTTGGTTTTGGTGCAAAAAAAAAAACGAAATAAAGAAACTAATATTTTTACCTTGGTTGTAAAAAGGATTATTGAATGGCATCTCCAAATTCAAAGCAAATGTAAATTCCAAACATAATTCCCAACATGTAGTAACTATTTAGTGAATTTTCTCTTAATAGCATAATCACAATCATGTTCATACACTATGGTTGAACTGAAAGCATAGTAAAGCCCACTGCCACTTACTTAATTCTAACTCACAATGACCAGACAAGACAGAATACGACTGCCTCAGAGGGCCTCTTGGACTGCAGTCTTCATGGAAGTAGCCTGTCATATATTTTGCAAAGCAGTTGGTGGTTTTGAAAAGAAAATCTCTCGGTTGGCAGTCAGGTATTTCAACTATTGCATCATCAGAAATCCTTAAAATATATAAATTGTCTTAAGATCATCTAGAAATCTATTTTATTCTACTATTATCAGAAATACATGAATGCTTGTGTAAAACTGTCATCATTTCTCTAAGTTGATTGAGTTTCCAGAGGCAAGCTACTTCAGAAGTGGATGCCACTCCTGCTTCCAAGCTTGTTTTAATCTGGGAGCTCCACCAAACACTGTCCACCATGGGTAACCATTATTGCATTTGACACATCAGTGTCACAGTGTTCAGCATCACAGCAACCATGAGTTACCTTTGTACAGCAAATGGACAGACCAGTGCTATACCACTTAGAAGAGTGTTTGACAAAAAACAATTAAAAGCAGGCCTGAGGGCCACAGATTAAAATCACCCATCTTTGGCTTGATAGCATCACTTTTTATCTACTAGGCCAACAGAGCTCTCTCTATGACTCACAACAATTCTATGAACAACAGATCTAACCCTTGCTCTATCCTACACCATCCTCACAATAGGAGACACACTCGAGCCCATTGCTACAATCATTGTATCAATCCATCATGTTGAGGATCATCTTCTCTGACCTTCCACTTCTCTCAGCATGATGTCATTTCTCACCTATAACCTTAAACCATTATTTGTTGTTGTTAAGTGTAGGGCTGGGGGACTGGAGGGGAGACCTGAACACTTGTATCACTTTTATCTTTTCTTTAAATTCATCGAGTTTCTGGAGGTAAGTTATTTCAGAAGTGGATGATACTCTTGCTTCCAAGCCAGTTTTAATTTGGGAGCTCCACCAAACACTGTCTGTCTTTTGTTCAGAGGGTCGCTATAAGTTTTCTATGACTCAATGGCACTTAACAACAACAAACAACAGTTTGAGTTTCCTTGGGAAATGACATTATGCTGAGATAAGTGGAAGATCAGAAAAGAAAGAAGATCCTCAACACAATGGATTGATACATGGATTGATAAAGTGACTGTAACAATGGCCTCCAATGTGTCTCCGATTGTGGGGATGGTATAGGATAGGGCGAGGAGTAGATCTATTTTTCATATAATTGCTGTGAGTCATAGAGAGAGCTCTGTTGGCCTAGTGGTAAAAAGTTATGCTATCCAGCCAAAGGTGAGTGATTGTAATCTGTGGCCCTCAGGCCTGATTTTAATTGTTTTTTGTCAAACATTCTTCTAAGTGATATAACACTGGTCTGTCCATTTGCTGTACAGAGGTAATTCATGGTCGCTGTGAAGCTTAACATTGTGACACTGATCTGTCAGATATAATGCTGGTTACCCATGGTGGACAGTGTTTGGTGGAACTCTCAGATTAAAAAAGTCTTGGAAGCAGGAGTGGCATTCACTTGCAAATAGCTTGCCTCTGGAAATTCTATGAAGTTAGAGAAACAATGAAAATTATGGTCTTTCATTCATAGAGTTACTATGAGTCTTCTAAAACTTGATGGCACTTAACAACAACAGCAGCAACTATTATCTGTATTTTTCTGATTACCTTATTTTATTAAAACTATTGCAGACTGTGTGCACTATTACAAAAAGAGTTAGATATTGGGGGTTACATTTTGAGGGTATGTACCACAATTTTTAAAATTTTTTTCTTTTACATTGGTTTGCTTACAAAGTTTGTATAGATTGTGCTTTACACTATTCTTCATTCACATTGTATTTCATACACTCAGTCGCTTTTCATAAAATTAATCAACCTTGAACTATGTCCACCATTTTTCTATATTTTTAAGGTCTATATAATTGTCCAAGGGTACATGCATAGAGAAGTTAATTTCTCCAAAGAACTAATTTTCTTTGGATTCCTCATACCTCCAGAAAGCCTTTATTTCCTTCTTGGTATTTTCCCACTCACCACTTTTCTGTAGCTGTATTGGGTGTTATTCTGCTAGAAAGTTAATAATAGTAAAAGTCTTAATCTTTCTTGAAATATTTTCATTTGAACAAAAGATCATTCGTTCTTTCATGTTTCTAAAGACTAATAACATGATGTTGTTGTATTGAAGCTCAACATCAAGAAGACAAAGGTTCTCACCACTGGGCCATTTGACAGCACCATATTAGATGGAGAAAAGATTGAGGTTCTTAACAATTACAAACTTGCTCGGATTCATAGTCAACACTAATCCAGCAGTCAGGAAATCAAAAGACTAATTGCATTGGGGAAATCTGCTGTCATGTACTTCTCTATAGTGCTAAATAGCAACTATATCAGTGTACACACAAAAGTGCACCTAAGCCAGGCCATGGTCTTCTCAATTATTTGTTATGCTTCAGAGAACTGGTCAATGACCAAGGATGACAGAAGAAGAATAGATGTCTTTGAGTTGTGGTGCTGGAGAAGAGTCTTGAACATACCATGGATTGCCAACAAAACAAGAAGGTCTGTTTTGGAGAGAGTGAAACCAAGTCTCTCCTTGGAGATTAGGATTTTAAAGCTCCTTCTCACTTACTCTGAGCTTGTGGCCAGGAGAGATGGGACCTTGGAGAAGGATGGACAGTGCAGGACAGGGAGACCCAGGATGAAATGGGTTGATACAGTAACTGGGGCAATGGCAGTTAGTGTGTCAGAATTAATGAGACTGGCTCAGGACAGGGAAGGGTTCAGATCATAAGCGACTCAATGGCGTAAAAAAATAAAATAAATAAATAACCTATAGTGACAAGTTTAGAAGCAGGAGTGTCATCCACTTCCTAAATAACATGCCTCAAGAAACTCTATGAACTTTGATAAATGTCATAGTTGCAGAGAGACTTTGAAGGTAAACAACAACAACAACAACAAGAGCATGATAATGAGATTCCAGGAGATCTTATTTTGCAAGGGACTGCTTGGCCACAAGACTTCAGAAAGTCAAGGACTGCAGTCTTCAATATGAATTGAAGCTTAACACCAAGAAAACAAAGATTCTCACCACTGGGACAATTGGCAGCACCATGATAGATGGAGAGAAGATTGTGATAACAATTTTACTTTGTTCGATTCCACAATCAAAACTATTGGCACTAGCAGTCAGGAAATTAAAAGACAAATTAGACTGGGGGAAATCGGCTGTCAGGGACCCTTCCAGAGTGCTATAGAGCAATAAAGTCGGTTTAGAGACTAGGCTGTGCCTGAAAGAGACCATGATTTTAACAATTATTTGCATTGCATCTGAGAGCTGGGCAATGAATAAGGATGACAGAAAAAGGATTGATGTCTTTGAGTGTTGGTACTCTCTGGAGAAGAGTATTGAACATTCCATGGACTACCAAGGGAACAAATGGGTTTGTTCTGGAGAGAGTGGCTCCTAGTTGCTACTTGGAGGTAATGAATTGATGCTTCATCTGACATACTTTGGGCATATTGCCAGGAGGAACCAGTCCTTGGAGAAAGACACCATGCTTGGAAAAATGGGAGGGCAGTGCAGGAGACGAAGATGCTCTGTGAGGTGGATTGATACAGGGACTGGGTTGGGGAAGATGTGTTGTAGATAGTGAGACTGCCTCAGGATAGGGCAGGTTTCAGAGATATTAAAATAGGGTAGCTATGTGTCTCAAAGGCGTATAACAACAACACAGCAACTATGCATTGATGAAGTAAATCTGTCTTGTTGATGCATGTTTCAGTAAATAAATACTGAGTCCATATTACTTGTGTCAGGTACTAAAGATACATGATAAGCAAGATCTGTAAACTCTCCCCTTATTTTTCCAGTCTACTCAGGAAGACAGAGAACAAATCAATTTGTCTAGCAGAATTTTGATACTATGTCGTAGGATAATGTCATAACACATTTCTTTCCATTTTAAGTCCTACCTTTTTTATTTCCTCACTTGTGCCTCAGTAAAAGAGTTTGGCAAGGAGAAACATTAAAAATTGCCTGGTATCCAGCTCCTTTCTTGATTTCATTTCCCTCAACGTAAAAAAATAACTGAAAAAAAAAAATCAGGCTACTTTTTCTGCACAGAGAAGTAAAAAATTGACAGAAAAAATTTTCTTGGCAAGTGAATATTCCAGAGATTGAAAGGCAGAGGTCTGCAGACTCCAAAGTGCAAGAACCTTGCCTTTTTGTCACATTCTGGGAGGGAGATAAGCCTTTAGGAGGGAGCACCTGCAGGATGGGACTGGTAAACATAATGGCAAGGCCACTAGAGTGTTTTATAGCATTGTATTAACCATGAGGCTGGAACGCTCCAAGATTGACTTTTTAAATCCCCATATGTATGAGAATTAGAACATTAGAGTAAAATACTGTAGGTTTTAGGTCACCTGAGTTCTTAAATTTCATAACTGCCTTAAATACTGAGAATAAAATAGAATATGATGAGATAAATTAAATGAAGATCGGAAGGATTACTTCAAACACAGGGATCAGGAAAAGCCTCTCTTGGAACATTGCTTAACCTGAGACATGAAGGACTTGAATGAGTTATCCATGCAAAGAATTGGAAGAAGAATCTTTCAGGCATAAACCAATAAGCAAAATTGCTGCCTTCAATTTTGAATAGCACTAGGATCCCATCACACAGGATCCCAAAATCCAAAGCAGAACTTTCCCATAGGGTTTGAAGGCTGTGATTTTTACATAGGCAGACTGCTCCATTTTTTTCATCTGTTTAATAATTGCCAAGGGTGAACCTCTACCTTTTCTCATGAACTCAGATTTAACCACTGTGTCTTTGGAGTATCATTGCAGGAACCAGTTAATGCAAACTCCTTTAAGATCTTGGAATATCTAAACATCTAAAGAAAGACAGTATGGCTAAAGCATAGTGAAAGAAAGGAGAGTATCAAAACCAAAATGAGTCCATGCAGCCTCTGTAGGCTATATTGAAAAAGTTAGAGTGGTGTGTTCTAAACAAAATAAGAAGCTAGAAAAGCGTTTTAAGCAGCAAGGTGGTATTATTTCATTTTAGTTTCAAATATACCACTTGGCCTAAGGACAGCTGTCAAACTCAGGTGAGTGCTACACTGATTTTCACCTGGCTATTGCTGCCTTTTCTGCTAAGCCAGATGCAGGGAAAGCTAGCAGACATGTAAGAGCCTGACTGAGAAGGGAACCATGTAGGCCAAGGGGGCCAAGAGCACACAAGCCAGGGCTGGTACATCCATGGCACATACATACACACTTGGTACATGGTACATACATTTCCATCAGTCCCTACAGAACCACATTAGGCAAAATATAGGAACTAAAGACACTGAGTCATGTGTGCTAGGATAAACTATCAGTAGGAGTTTGGACTCGTGTCCATCATTACTGACTAGAGAGCTGCTCAGCCACACACAGTATCTGGGCAGAAATGGGGTAATGACCTTAATATAAAGGCTGGCATTCTATTTTTGTACTTGGACACTCAAGTACCCCAGCCTATGGACATATATGTGTTAGATGTTGCCAGGATAGATATTAGGTGATGCATACCTAGATAAAGAGAGGACATTTATTGTTTCTTTAAGTGCAAAAGAGGCCATCCTTATATGGATTTTATTCAGAATGGTTCAGTATGGGACAGGAATGAAAAAGTGCTCCACAAAGATAAGACATTTGTGAGGAAATGTATAGAGAAAGAAGGTCTCTATAGAAATTCTTTAGAGCAGTGTAGAACTCTCCAAGTTAGGATGTCATTTTCCAAAGGTCTCTAAGTCTATACATCTAAATGAGCAGACTGTCTCCTCTTTCTCCCTTGAAGCAGCTGGGGTTTGAATTGCTGAACTTTAGGTGGTGGTTGTAGTTGTTACATGCCATCCACTTGACTACTATTCAACTGGGTCTGTTCCAATTGGTTACCACTCATAGTTATCCTGTGAAGAACAGATCAGAAAATTGCCCTATCTCACCTTATACTCACAATCTTGACCATGTTCAAGTCCATTCTTACCATCATTGATTAATAGATTAATTTATTTCCATAAGGCTTGTCTTCTCTTTTGCTGACCTGCTTTTCTGAGGGAGCTCTGGTGGCCTACTGGCAAGAATCTGTGTTACAATCTTAAAGGTGCACAGCTCAAATCCACCAGTTGCTTTACAGGAGAAAGATGGGCAGTCTCTTCTTATGCAATTAACTGCCTCTGAAAGCATGCTGGAGGATCACCTATGGGCCAGTTAGGACTTGACAGTACACAACAACAACAATCACCTTTTCCAGTATTTTGTCATTTTCTAATGACTAGTCTTTTCTGACAACAAGCCCTAAATATGTGAGATGATATTTCACTACACTTGCCTCTAGTTGTACTCTAGTTGAACTTGCTCCAAAACAAATTTGTTCGTTATTCTGGCAGTCCATGATTATTCTGTACTCTTTTTCATCAACACAGTTTGAAGGAATTCATTCCTCTTAAGTAATCGTTATTCATTTCAGATGTATAAGAAGTACTTGATAATATCACGGCACAGATCAAGTGCACCTTACTCTTTAAACTAATACCCTCGTTCTTTAAAACTTTAGAGAGATAGCTGACAGCATATTTTTTCCAGTGAAACACAGATTTTTAATTTTTTTCCTGCTCTTACCATGAATGTTGCTTGTGGATCCATACAAAATGGAGTCACTGACAACTTCAATCTTTTCTCCATTAATAATAGACATGCTGATCCAGTACTGAGGATTTTTGTTTTCTTTATGTAGAACATATTGAATACTGTAATCTTTGAATTTTTTTAACTTATGTGCTTTCAGTCTTCACTTTCTGCAAGCAAGGTTGTGTCATCTGCATAAGGCAAGTTGTTAATGAATCTTCTTCTAATCCTGACATCACTATCTTCTTCACATGAATTTCTTCAATCGCTTGCTCAGTATTTTGTTATTGTTATGTGCTTTTGAGTCACTTGTGACTCATAGCAACCCTGTGTACAGCAACCCTAAACCCTGTTCTATCCTGTGTGCCAATCTTATTGTCTCTGACACACTTATTCCCTCTACTCCACTTACTGAATCAATCCATCTCATTGAGGGTCTTCCTTTCTTGCACTGTTCCCCCAACCTCCCAAGCATGACTTTCCTCTGGGAGGACATGTCCAAAGTGTATCAGACAAAGCCTCAGAATCCTTGCATCCAAGGAGCCACCAGGACAAACTTGTTTGTTCTCTTAGCAGTCCGCAGTATATTAAATACTTTTCTCCAGCACTACAACTCAAAGGCATCAATTTTCTATCTTCCCTAGTCATTTTCCAGCAAGC
The DNA here is from genome assembly GCF_000299155.1 of Elephantulus edwardii. Taxonomy (NCBI): domain Eukaryota; kingdom Metazoa; phylum Chordata; class Mammalia; order Macroscelidea; family Macroscelididae; genus Elephantulus; species Elephantulus edwardii. The sequence goes on from NW_006399770.1 coordinate 7,203,802, forward strand.
AATTGCAAAGATTATGGCCTAGATCAGGTGTAGCATAGTTTCCAGACTAATATTGTTGCTCTTCAGTACTGTGGCAAGGTCTCTGACAGCAGACTTTCCCAACAAATTCATCTTTTACTTTTCTGGCTGCTGGTACCAGGAATGTTGATTGTGGAGCCAAACAAACTAAAGTATTAGCTATCTCAATATCTTCACCATCTATCATGATGCTGCCAACCAGCCCAGTGGTGAGAATCTTTGTTTTCTTGATGTTGAGCTTCAATTCATAATGAAGGCTGCAAACATTGACTTTCTGCAACAAGCACTTCAGGTCCTCTTCAGTTTCAGCAAGCAGGGTTATGTCATCCGCATAACACAGATTGTTAATGAGTCTTCCCCCAATCCTGATGCCACATTTCTCCTCACAGAGCCCAACCTCCTTGAAAATCTATTCTGCATATTGAATATATATGGAGAAAGAATGCACCCTTCATACTCATCTTTCATTCTTTTAAACCATGCAGGGTTCCCTTTTACCATTTAGACAATTGCTACTTGATCTGTTATTATGTACTATTGAGTAACCTGCAACTCATAGCAACTCTATGTACAATCGCTCTGAAGACTGCCCTGTCCATAGCCAGTCTCACTGACTTCAATACACCTACTTCCATTGCCCTAGTTACTGTATCAATCCATCGCATCCAAGGTCTTACTCTCCTGCGCTGTCTTTTTACCCTTCTGACCATGAGGTCCGAGGATTGGTCTCTCTTGGCCACATGCCCAAATTATGTGAAATGGAGCTTCAAAATCCTAGCCTCCAAAGAGAAACTTGATTAAACCCTCTCCAAGACAGACCTATTTGTTTTCTTGGCAGTCCATTGTATGCTCAAGACTTTTCTCCAGTACCACAATTCAAAATATCATTTCTTCTTCTGTTGTCCTAAGTCATTATCTGGTTCTCTGTTGCATATCAAGTAATTGTGAAAAGTACGGACTGAAACAGGTGTATCTTGGTCTCTAGACTGACATCGTTGCTTCTCAGTACTCTGGAAAGCTCCCTGACAGCAGGTTTACCTAATGCAATTCATCTTTTGATTTCCTGACAGCTGATGCCAAAAGTGTTGATTGTGGAGTCAAGCAAGCCACAACTTTGAACAACTTCAATCTCTTCTCTTTTCCACCCATCATAGTGCTGCCAATTGGCTCAGTAGTGAGAAGTTTGTCTTCTTGATGTTCAGCTTCAGTCCATATTGAAGACTAACTACAATCCTTGACATCCTGCCACAAACACTTCAGGTCCTCCGAACTTACAGCAAGTAAGGTTGTGTCATCTGTATAATGTAGGCTGTTGATGTGTTGTCCTCCAATCCTAATGCCACATTCCTCCACATAAAGCCCAACCTCCCCAATGACCTATTATGAATATAGATTGAAAAGGTATGGAGACAGGATGAATTCCTGATATACTATTTTAGGAGCAAGCAATTGAGAAGAACATTTTCTGGATCAGGTTGGTGCACCTTAGTCTCTAGATTGACATTGTTGCTTTTTAGAACTCTAAAGAGGTCCCTGACAGCAGATTTTCCTAAAGACACTTGTGTTTTGGCTTCTTGACTGTTAGTGCCAAGAGTGCTGATTGTAAAACTGAGCAAGCTGAAATTATTAACAATCTTTATCTCTTCACCATCTATCATGGTGCTGCCGATTGGCTCAGGAAGAAAATATCTGTTTTCTTTATGTTAAGCTTCAATCCATACTGGAGACTATAGTTCTTGATCATTGAAGCAAATGCTACAGGTGTTCCTTGGTTTCGGCAAGGAAGTTCGTCATCTGTATAATGCAAGTTGCTGATGAGTCTTCTTCCAATTCTGATGCCACATTCCTCATCATAAAGTCCAGCCTCTTGAATGATCTCTTTTGTGAAGAGATTGAAAACCTATAGAAATATGATGAATTCCTCATGTTCTTCTTTCCTGATTCATAACCATGCAATGTTTCCTTGCTCTGTTCAGATGACTGCTACCTAGTTCAAGTATAGGTTTTGTATGAGGACAATCAAGTCTTCTGGGATTCCTATTCTGCTCAAGATTTATCACAATTTGTTGTGCTCCACATAGTCAAATGCATTTGCAGAGTCAACAAAATACAAATAGACCTTCCTCTGGTATTGTTCATTTTTAGCTAAGATCCATATGATATTGCCTATGATATTCCTAGTGCCACAGCCTCATTGTACCAAAAAGAATTCATCAATACTGAACCATTTCATGGCATATAATGGAGAATTTGTAGAACTGAATGAAGAAGTCTAAGCTGCAATGAAGGTATTGGGAAAAAAATAAGGCTCTAGGATTTGATTAAATAACATTTGAATTATATCAGGAAATAGATGCAATCCTGAACCAGTCATTGTCAACAAATATGGAAGACAGCCACCTAGTCATATTGTTCCCATTCTAAAAAATTTTGATCCAACAAAATGTGGAAATAATTTAACAAGGTCATCAATGTGGCTAGCAAGTAAAATATTGCTAAAGATTATTCAGAAATGGCTGGAGGAGTACATGGATAGTGGACTGTCAGAAATTCAAGATGGGTTCAGAAGAGGATGTTGAACAAGTGATATTGTTGCTGAAGTTGATGGATCTTGACTGCAAACAATACCAGAAAGATGTCTACTTGTGTTTTATTGACTTTACAAAGGATTTGACTGTATGGTTATAAGGTGCCATCAAACCTATTAAGATCCACAGTGATCCTATGAACAAAATATCTGAACTCATTCTTATCCTGTGTCATCTTCACAAACCCTGACACACTTGACCTCATTGTTCTAGTCACTGTGCCAAACCATCTACTTGAGGCTCTTTCTCTCTTTTGTCGACCCTTTACCTTTCCAAGAATAGTATTCTTTCCCAAGAAATAGCCTATCCTAGCAACATGCCTAAAATATGTGAGACAAAGTTTCGCCATCCTTGCAGCCAGTAAGCTCTCTGACTGCACTCTTTAAGCTGGGGGGGGTCCAGTCTATGGGTGTTAAGTATTCTTCTTCAGCATCACAAATCAAAGGTATCGATTCTTCTGTCATTCTTAGTCATTGTCAAGCACTCAGATGTATATCAATATTTGCTTAGTTTGAAAAGACCATGACCTGAATCAGGTTTATCTTAGTCTTTGATTATGTAGATCATAACAACTTATGGCTAACATTGACAAGGATGAGAATCTTAGAACACTTAATTGTGCTTATGCAAAATCTGTACATAGACCAAGAAGCAGTTGTCTGTCCAGAATAGGGAAATTCCGAATGGGTTAAAGTCATGAAAGGTGTGTGTAATGATTGTATTCTTTTTCCATAATCATTCAATCTTTCTCCATAACCATTTAATCTGTATGCTGAGCCAATCATTCAAAAGTTGGACTATGTGAATAAAAATGTGGCATCAGGATTTGAGTAAGGCTCATACACTTGGTACTAGGAGTGAAGCTATCAAGAGACATATAGCACTGGGAAAATCTATTTTCAAGGACTTCTCCAAATTACTGAGGAGCAATGATGTTAGTTTAGAGACTAAGGTGCCCGTGATTCAGATTGTGATCTTTAAAATCACTTGATATACATTTCAGAGCTGGAATTTAGATCAGGATGATAGAAAAAAACATGACTTTGAACTGTGATTATGTAGGAGACTACTGACTATTCCATGGACTGCCAAAAGAATAAACAGATATGTCTTGAAGAAAGTGCCCCAGAATGCTCCTTGCAGCCAAGGATGGTGGAACTTCATCTTACATACTTTGGGCTTCTTGTTAGGAGAGGCTTTTCCTTGGAGAATGACATCATACTTGGAAAGGTGGGGCAATGGCAAAGGAGAGATTGATGGGTTAACATAGAGACTTAAACAATTGGATTGGCACAGGAAACTGAAGCAATGGTCTTGAGTATGGCAAGTATTGTGAGATTGACATAGCATAAGACAATGTTCATATCTGTTGTTCATAAGGTCTCAGTGAATAATACTAGACTCAATGGCAACTAACCACAATAAAATCAGCAACCTGCATTATACGGATAGCACAAACTTGCTTGCAGAAAGTAAAGACTTACAACAGATCAAAGATCACAACCTTCAGTACGGATTATGTTGCAACATCAAGAGAAAAGATTGAAGTTGTCTGTGACTTCATTTTACTTGGATCCAAAATCAACATTCTTGGAAGTAGTAGTCACGAAATAAAAAAAAATGTTTTAGAAATCTACTGTGAATGATCTCTCTATAGTTTTAAAGTGCAAAGATGTCAATTTAAAAACTAAGCTGGGCCTAGTCCAAACTATGGTATTGTCAATTCTTTCTTATGCATCTGATAGTTGAGAAATAAATATGGATGACAGAAGAAGGAAGAATCAGTGTCTTTGTATTGTGGTGTTGGTAAAGAGTATTAGATATGCCATGGAATACCAAGAGAACAAAAAATATATTTTGGAGCAAGTGCAACCAGAGTTCTCCTTAGAGGAAAGGATGTTGAAACATCTTCACATTTACTTGGAATATACTCTCAGAAGGAACCAGTCCTCAGAGAGAGGCATCATTTTGGGAAAGGTAGAGGGTCAGAGAAAGAGCTGAAAATCCTCAAGATGGATTGACACAGTGAATACCTCTATGGATTTGAGTAGGGCAGAGATCATGAGGAAGACAAAAGATGGGACAAGGTTCTAATCTGTTGTTCATAGGGTCACAATGAGACATAACTGACTTGATAGCACCTAAAAGCAATACATATTTCTTTCAAAAAGGAACGTATAATAATTTATAGTAGAGAGAGTTCACATATGATGACTTAACGAACTGATCTAAATAGTTGAGTCTAGTAATGTGTATCCTGATAATGGAGTACTGAGATATTGGATCAGCAATATCCCTATCAATAATATACAACCTGAGACAGATCATTAAGAAACACCAGACAATCTCTTTAGAAATCCAATTAAATAAATTGTAAAGTAACTAGTCTTAACTCTCTTTTCTTTTCCTTTTACTATAACTGTCACAGCCTAATGGGTAAGGAGTTCTGCTGCCAGCCCAAAGGTCGGCAGTTCAAATCTACCTGACAGAAAAGTCTCTCTGTGGATACTACCTCCAACTTCCTAACTCAACACACACATGTTGTAGTACATAGCTTATCTAAAGAACACATGTGATAATTTCCCTGGATCCTAATTTGTGGCCTTGTTAATCATAGTATGGTTGTATTTACAATTCTAATAATATACAGAATATTCTGTGAAATTATCATACCAGTCTATGATACAATTTTTTGTATCTTTACCCCTCTGTCTTACTCTGATAGAACTGAGGTAAGAATATTTGTCTCAGTCATATTTCTATCCCCTATGCTTTGCTTGGCTCATGGCCTATAGTTAAGGATCAATACATATGTAAACTTTTTCCAGAAAACTCAATTTATAGTTATATGAAAAAGGTAAATCTCTAAATATTTAAATGACATGATATCAAAGTATCAATTTTCATAAAACAAAAATAGAGTATAATTAAAAATATAGGGTTTTTTTGTTCTTATTATAATATAGAAAAAGTTACTATGACTGTGGCTTCCTTTTCTCTATCAATTTTCTCTAGGGTTCAATTGACGCAGCATAAATCTATTTCCTATTACATCCTGTTAAAAATAGTCTAAAATCAATAATTTCACTGTACAAATTACTCCTGACTTCTACTTATGTTTGTGGTTCATTATGAGGACTTGGTTTTTCAGAGAAATTTGTTTTCTTTCTTAAAACCAGATAGATGAAACATGCGATTGTGTTATTAACATAAGTAGAAATATTTTAAATTAAGCCGATTAAAAATATAACTTCCAGCCTTGCTAATACTTTTTGAAATATTATATTTTGGCAAACTTTTGGTTTTTCCTAGAAAAGGTTTTTTTCCCAGTGTTGGTACAATATATATCCAGAGAAAAAATACGAATGATTGATTTATAAATAACCTAAGTGCTCTTGAAAATTTATGTCAATTAAATCTTCCATATTCAAAGACCTCATTTTACAAAATCTGAGATGAGATCAAATGTCTAAATAATAATATGCCTTTGAGATGTTATTGTTATGTGCTATCAAGCTGCCTGTGAACCATAGCAAACCTATGTACAGAAGCTCTGAAGCCTGCTCTGTCCTGAGCCAGTCTCACTGCTTCTGACACACCTACCCTTATTGCCCCAGTTACTGTATCAATCCATCTCATCGGGGTCTTTCTCTCCTGTCCCGTCCCTCCACCCTTCCTAACATGAACAGTTCCTCTTTTCCACATGCCCAAAGTATGTGAGATGGAGCTTCAAAATCCTAGCCTCCAAGAAGAAACTTGTTTTCACTCTCTCCAAACAGACCTATTTGTTTTCTTGGGAGTCCACAGTATATTCAAGACTCTTCTCCCATCAATTCTGCTTTTATCATCCTTAGTCATTGTCTAGTTCTCTGATGCATAACAAGTAATTATGAAGTCCATGGACTGGATTAGGTGTACCTTAGTCTCTAGATCGACACTGTTGCATTACAGCACTCTGGAGAGGCTCCTGACAGTAGATTTTCTCAATGCAATTTGTCTTTTGATTTCCTTGCTGCTGGTGCCAAGAGTGCTGATTGTGGAGCCGAGCAAGCAGTAATTGTTACCTACTTCAATCTCTTCTCTAACTATCATGGTGCTGCCAATTGGCCCAGTGGTGAGAACCTTTGTCTTCTTGATGTTGAACTTCAATCCATATTGAAGACTTGGACCTTCTGCAGTAAATGCTTCAGGGCCTTTTCAGTTTCAGCAAACAAGGTTGTGTCATCTGCACAACTCTGGTTATTGAGGAATCTTCCTCCAATCCTGATTCCCCCTCATGAAGTCCAACTTCCAGAATGAATTGTTCTGCATATAATTGAAAAGGTATGGAGACTGGATTCATCTCTGACTCATACCTATCCTGATTTTGAACCATGCAGTATTTCCTTGCTCTTTTCTAAGGACTACTTCCTGGGCCCAGTATATGTTTCACGTAAGCATAATCAAGTGTTCTGGGATTCCCATTTTCCTCAAGATTAACCACAATTTTTTGTGATACACACAGTCAAATGCCTTTTGACAGTCAATGAAACACAGGTAGACATTCCCGTGGTACTCTGATTTCTGCCAAGACCCATCTGATATTGGTGATAATGTAATTAGTGGCATGACCTCCTCTACATCCAACTCCTATGTCTGGTAATTCTCTGTCTATGTAATGTTCCAGTCATTCTTTAATAATCTCAGCAGGATTTTGCTTGTGTGTGATATTAATGATATTGGTCACTAATTTCCACACTCTCTTGGGTCACCCTTTTTTGGAATGGGAATAAAAATAATATGGATTTCTTTCAGTCATTTGGCCAGATGGGTATCTTCCAGATTTCTTGGCACACCTCAGTCAGCACATCCATAGCTCTTCATTGTTACTATATTTATTTTTTTAAAAAAAAACAAGGACCACATGGGGGACAGCCATGTCTGATCTTCACCAACTTCACAAAGGCCATCTGTTCCCATCAACAGCATCAATAACCAAAAAACCCCCAATTCCCATGATGTCATATATGTCCCCTTTACTCTCATTCTCGTTCTACTAATCCCAACATAATATTACTTCTTTATTGGGTTCAAAATCTGATGTGATAGCTCACAGACCACATGTAACAATGTTGGGGAAGCAATAAGTTTGTAATCCAGATTATTAGCACAATGTAGTCAGGATAGCTTCTGAAAATACACATAGACACCTCAGCCTTGAGTCTCACAGCTTTAGACCAGTGTTATAAATTTCTCAGTCCTGCCAATATTTGCTCCCTTCATCTCAGTCTCCGACATTGGTTCAAAGTTCTCAGTCCTGTGAATTATGTTTTCCCACTCTCACTTGTCCAGGAAACTGGGCCAAAGGCTTTTAGCTCTGGTTCCAATGGTATAGCAGTTTCAAAGTTCCATCTCAAGTCAGGTTTCTAGTTTGTCCATGGCTGCTTTTACATTGGTGGTGATATTTCTTCTTTAGAAGCAGGGGAAACTCTCTTGCTTCTGAGTTGCTCAATTTAACGGTGAGAAAAGCCAGTACCTTTGTTTATTGGTGAGACTAGCCAATCCTCTTATGTATAGCCTATTATCTTATGGATAAGCTAACATCCTCTATTTGCATATCTCCATCCATCTACATAGCAAAATCAAATGTTGGATAGAAAAGCCATATTGAAAGACAAACTCTGTAGAGTCCAGATCTACAACATGTCTGAGACTGGGTAATCAGAGACACTTGAGAAAAGATAGACATAAAATAGCTGGGAAGCAAGAAACTAAAGACTTCAAGAATCTTAAATTACTTTATTCTTCACAAGTGAAGCTTTTAAAAGCAAAATGTTCAAATGATAAACAGTATGCCATAAAACAGATAGTAGCAGTTACAGCAGGGGGTACAAACATTTCCTCAAGAACAATCTTTTTTGTGTATGGTGTGGGATGTGGATTATGTTTCAACTTTCTGCAGTTAGCGGTCCAGTTTTGCCCACACCATTCGTTGAAGAGATTGTCATTTCCCCATTTGATAGGTTTTATTTCCTTGTTGAATATCAAATGACCAGAGATAGCTGTCACCTCAAGGTGAATCAAAGACCTGGGAATAAAGCCCAAACCATAAAGTTCATAGATGACAAACAAGGGTCAAGCTTAGAAGTCTTAGTCTATGGTATAAAGAAACTGCCAAATACAGCCAGAAATTCACAATCTGAAGAGGATAAAATTGATAAATGGAACCTTCTAAAGATTAAATCCTGTATACATAAAAAATTTTTTACAGCAAGGTGAAAAGAAAGCCTTCCAACTGAGATCAAACATTTGGCAAAAACATCTCAAACAAGAGTCTCATAACACAAGTTTACAGAATACTCCTGGACCTCCACAAGGAAAAGACCAGTTCCCCAAAACCGAAATGGGCAAAAAGCATGGAAAGAACTTTCACTGAGGAAAATATTTACATGGCCAACAGGCATAGGAAGATATACTCCAAATCTCTGGCAATAGGAAAGATGCAAATCAAAACCACAATGAGACACCATCTTAGTCCAGTAGGAGTGGTAATTTTTAACAGGACAGCAAGTAATAAATGTTGGAGAGGATATGGCAAGATAGCAACTCTTACACATTGTTGGTGAGATTGTAAAATGGTACAACCATTGTGGAAGGTAGTTTGGCACTTCCTCAAATAGCTGCACATAGAAATTCCATATGACCCAACTATTCCACTACCTGGAATATACCCTGAAAAAATGAGAACTGAAGCACACACTGAGACTTGTATACCAATGTCCATAACAACATTATTCACCATTGCAAAACATGGAAACAGCTCAAATGTCAAAACACAATCGAATGGATTGAGAAATTATGGTATATTCACACAATGGAATACTATGCAGCATATAGGTGCAACGATTTTGTAAATTACTATCTAACTTGGGAGGTACTGGAGAGCATTATGCTTAATGAACTAACTCAGTCCCATAAGGACAAATACTGTATAAAACCATTATTGTAGAATGAGTATGAGGATCCAAGGGGTGGGGCTGGAAGCAGAGGGGTGAGGATGGCCAGGGAGGGAGGTGCTAATCATGGGATTATACAATTTGATGGGTCAGGAAAGGGTGATAAAGGAAATTGGAAAGACCTGGTATGAAAAACAATGTATTCAAACTGTGTAAATAGACCAGAATAATAATAAAAAGTTTTTTAAAAAGAGTATTTTCTTGGGATAAACAATTACCTGTGGGCTAACAGGGGACATGCTCCTAATGTTTACTCAGAGTCTTATTGACAAGGCTTTTGTTCTAGCCTTTGCAGGTGTCCTGTTATTAAAGCCCTTATCAGTCAATTGGTAGGTTTCCTGAGTCAGAATGGCTGAGTGGTTTAAAGACTCTGTTTATTAGTTAAACATGTATTTGCTCATCCACTGGGTCACAGTCCTCTTTCAAGTCCACAAAACTCCACGTAAACACAAGCAAATACAATTAGGTACTGTGTGTTTTTATGTATGTGAGATATTTAAAGTTTTTCATTACCATGAACCAATCTACAGTTCTTTGTGACATGTTCTAACAGTAGTTAGTTCTCTTTCACACTACTGCATTAAGTCTACTGATAAAATAATTTTTGTTGGCCATGGTTTTGATTTCATATCATATTGATTTTTTTCTATAATTATATTTTATTAATTTTCATAAACATTTACAGAGATTTTGGGTTTCCATTCATTCATTGTTGCACTATTCTCTCTACCCTCCTCCCAGTTTGTTCTTGTCCAAATGCCACAGTGCTTGTCAAAGCCAGTTCTGATTAATCTTCTTTGTCAGTGTGTCCTTTGCCATTCCCTATCACTCCTCCCTGAGAGAGACTTCACCCTGAGTCATAAGGAAAAGGGGATGGCGTATTCTCTTAGCTACTTCCTGCTGAAAAGGGATGCTGTGGGTTTCAGGGTGAAGATCTTCTCTCACTACTCTAAAGGGCCCCTTTGGCAGTAGGAAACACATAGACTATTATGGAGATTGATTTTGGAATTTAGATGCACTCTTATTGATTGTGCTTGGTCGTACATGTTCATATCCTTGAAGATGTATCATGGGGGTGTTGCAACCTAGAAGACACAAAATCATATTGGTTTTTAAAGTATTTCAATACAACCTGTCATCAAATAAAAATGTTACTTTAAATTATTCAAATTACTTTTTCTAGTATGTGTGAATCTGTGCTTTGCCTCTGTTTTAAATATGTGAATGTATATACTGATATCATTGAAGAAGGTTTAATGTATCACCTAAACTTATATTCATTTCCTGGAACAGATACTAACAAGAAAAGTGGTATATAAGGATGAAATAATTTTCTCTTATTCTCATGTAACAAATGAGTCAAGATCAGCATAATGGTGGGAGGGATTAGACTTCTGTGTTTTCTTTTCCATCTCTCTAAACTCTTGCTTTTAATCATGTGATCCAATTTGCATCATCACTCTATCTGTATTACAAATGAAAGGAGAGGAAATGGGATGAGGGAAAATAGGGGAGAAAAAGGTGTACTTCCCAATGACGGACATAAGTTACACATATCACTCCCACTCACATTTTCTTAATTAAAATTCAGTTATATAGCTAAACTGTAAATAAAACTTGAAACTGTAGTCTTTACTTTGAAATGCTCTTTTCAGTGAAAATTCAGAAGTAACTGAAAGCTTGGTTGCTACAGCTCACCACTATTTAAAACAAGAATTAGAGGTCTGTTTCTATAAAGATTCAAAACCAAAACTCACCACAGTTGAGTCAGTTCCAACTAAAGTGACCCACCATCGAGCATCAGAAGTGATACACTGCAATGGGAAGACATTCTCCATTTTTCTTCCTTGGAGTTAGTAGTGGATTTGAACTGCCAAAGAGCATTTTTATTTTTTTTTAATTGTTATTTTAATGAAAGTTTACAGAAAAGTTGGATCTTTCATTCTGGAGAACAACCACTTGGCCAACCGACTGGAAGAGATCCATATTTGTTTCCATCCCAAGGAAAGGTGACCCTACGGAGTGTGGAAACTATAGAACAATCTCATTGATTTTACATGTAAGCAAGATTCTACTGAAGATTATCCAAAAACGACTGGAACAGCATATCAGCAGAGAACTGCCAGAACTGCTGGATTTAAAAGGGGTCTTGGTACTAGGAATATTGTAGCTGATGTTAAAAGGATCTTAGCTGAAAGCAGGAAATACCAGAGGAATGTATATCTGTGTTTCATTGACTATGCAAAGACGTTTTACTGTGTGGATCATAACAAACGATAGCTAACACTGAGAAGAATGGGAATCCCAGAACACTTGATCATGCTAATACGAAACCTATACTTGGACCAGGAGGCAGTCATCAGAACAGAGCAAGGGAACACTGCATGGTTCAAAATTGAGAAGGGCATACACTAGGGATGTGTCCTATCTCCATACCTTTTCAACCTGTATGCAGAACAGATTGTATGAGAGGCTGGGCTCTATGAAGAGGAATGTGGGGTCAAGATTGGTGGAAGATCCATCAACAATCTGTGTTATGCAGATGACACAACCCTGCTTGCTGAAACTGAAGAGAACCTGAAAGTATTGCTGCAGAGGGTCAACGACTACAGCCTCCAGTATGGATTGAGGTTCAATGTCAAGAAGACAAAGATTCCCACCCTGGAGCAATTGGCAGCATCAGGATGGATGGTGAAGAGACTGAGATTTTTCACAGCTTTAGTTTGCTTGGCTCCACAGTCAACACTCTTGGCACCAGTAGCCAGGAAATTAAAAGGTGTATTGCCATGGGAAAATCTGCTGTTAGGGACCTCTACAAAGTACTGAAGAGCAATGGTGTCTCTCTGGAGACTAAGGTGTGTCTGATACAGGCCATGGTCTTCAAAATCACTTGTTATGCATCAGAGAGTTGGACAATGACCAAGGAGGATAGAAGGAGAATTGATGCATTTGAGCTGTGGTGCTGGAGAAGAGTATTGAGAATACCATGGACTGCTAGGAAAACAGATTCATCCTGGAGAGGGTTAAACTGGGTGGCTACTTGGAGGCAAGAATTCTGAGGCTCCATCTAACATACTTTGGACATGTTGTAAGGAGAGAACGGTCCTTGGAGAAGGACATCATGCTTGGGAGGGTGCAGGGACAGCGCAGGAGGGAAAGGCCCTCCAAGAGGTGAATTGATTCAGTGACTGGTGTAATCAGGATGGGTGTGTCAGAGACAGTGCGATTGGCACAGGACAGGGCAGAGTTTAGGGCTGTTGTACATAGAGTGACTATGAGTTGCAAGCGACTCGACTGCACATAACAACAACAACTCTCCCTCCCGCCCCAGTCCACTTTCTTTTAAAAAGAATTCATAAATTGTTACAAAACTTCCTCTCTTACTTCTCCTCCCCCATCTCACTTTGCAAAGCACCTCTTATTCTGGTCTATTGCCATGTATATAATGCCTTATCATATATTTCTTTTAAACAGTTCTTTCCTTCGTCTGTTCCAGTGTAGTGTTCATTCTCTATCCATTCTTTTCCTAGTTTCCCTCCTGTCATCACTGCTTTATAACAGCGTTATGCAGTATTTGTACTTTTGTGATGGAGATCTTTCACTCAGCATACTGTGCTTCGCAGTCACAGAAGAAAAACTACATGTAGATTCAAAGCTTTTCATTTTTATCTTCCAGAATCATGTTTATAGTGTTAAAATGGGGATCTGCACCTTTAAACTGAACTGTTGTGCACTTTTTAAGTCAGTGAGTTAAACAGTTTTCACTTTATGCAGAATGGGTATAATGCAGTAAAGGCCTTGCAGACGAAGCTTGAGTAGAGCCACTATTCAGACATACAACTGGGAACAGACAAAGGTGAACTAAACTCCAACTATATGCAAAATACATTCTAGAAAAATTATTTACCAAGCTTCCCCTTTTCCCACAACTAATACTGTTGGTATCCACCCAGATATTCTTTGCTGTTCTTTTTATGCACCATGAAGTCAGCTCCCACTCAGTAATCTCCTGTAAATTAGAAGGAAAGCCTACCAAATCTTGTGCCATCTTCACAATCTCAGCTTTTCTTAAGCCCTTTATTGTAGCCACTGGCAGCTATCCATTTATCACACTAGAGTTTTCTTCTTTTCTGTTGACCCTTTATTTTTCAGTGTAGAAAAAGAAAAGCAGAGGGCCAGTGAAAGAGAGGAAAGAAAACTTTCAGTGAAATGGATAGGTGTGATGACAGCAACAAGGAGCATGAGAATGATAGAGATAGTGATGATGGCACAAGATTAGGCAGGGTTCCAATCTGTTGTCTATAGAGTCACTGTGTCATTGACTCAATGTCATTCAAGGACAAGTGCTTTTCAAAGCATGATGTCCTTCTCTGAGGTATTAGCCTCTTATGATAATGTACACAAAATATGCGAAAAAATGTCCCTATAGCACTCTGGCTGCACTTCGTCCGAAACACACTTGTTTGTTCTTTAGGAAGTCTATGGTATATCAATGCCTTAGTATTCCTTATTTATTTTCCACCTTTCATATGTATACAAGATTATTGGCAATATCTTAGCTTGGTTTAGGTGCATTTTAGTCCTCAAACTGACATCCTTGCTCCTTAGCTCTTCAGAGAGATCCTTTGTGGCTACTTTGCTCATTGAAAAAAAATTTTTTTATTTCTTTACTGCTGTTTCCATGGTTGTTGATTGTGGATCCAAAAATAATAAAATCTTTGGCAATGTAAATATTTCTCTGTTCATCATGATATTACTTTCCTGGTCCCTTTGTGAGGATGTTTGTTTAATGCTGAGGTATAATAAATTCTAAAGTCTTGTGGTGTTAGCTTAAAAATTGTCTTTTCTGGCCATTACACTAGCTCCCTTTGGATACCAGCTACTTTAATTATAGTAACATGGTCTTGCAAATGATCAACAGCTGTGGAACCAGGATAAGAGCGCTAGTGCTTCCCATATTACAGAGCAAGAACTAGTCAAAGTGAGATGGAGCGAGACCATGGTGAGATGGAGACGCTGGTGATGACAGTGGTGGCATTGCTGTTGAGAAACTGTGGCAATGTGGTATCAGAGGTGCTCTGAGATCAATGCCACAGTTAAAGGCTTTTCTGTTCTTGCAGATGAGAAACCTTGCTGTATACTTTGGATTTGTGCTACTGAATTGAGTTTTCCATATTAAGAAATTGTGTATTGCTGTTAATCGGGGTTAGGACTGCTGGACTAAACCTAGACAGACATTGTGAGGTATTCTTTGTCTCTCCCATTCCCCAACCTATTTCCCTAATAAACTCCATTCTCAATACCCCATCTGTGTGTAAAGTCTATGACATAACAACAAATATTGAACCCGGTGATGGGTGGATATATGTGCAACAACATGTAGGGTGGTGTGTCTGACCTAGTAGCTCTCTGTTTGCTGCTATGAATATTACTGATGAGTAAAGTTTTCCTTTATATGCTGGTAAAAGTTAAACTCAGCGACCACCGCCCCTACAATGCATCAGATCCTTTAACAAGGCCATAATCTTTCCATTTCATCTATAGTACATCAAGTCCTTTTGTTTTATGCAAAAAGTTATATCATCTGCATGTCACAAGTGCATGTCACAAGTGGTTCATGAGTCTTCTTACAATCCTGATGCCACATTCTTCTTCATATAGTCTAATTTCTCAGATCATCTATTCAGCATCTGAACTGAGGAAGTGTGGAAAGAGGATACAACCCTGACATATACTTTTCCATAGTCCACTTGTACAGGTGATTGTTTAAGCACGTACCTGCATCCTTCTCCAGATGGTTACTCTTAGATAATAGGAGTGGCCTTGTGGGGTGAGGATTCCTGGGCATTTATCCTGGCTATTGGTAAATAACTTAGTTATGGAGGGGTTTTGAAAACTTAGCCCTTTGCTTCTTTGGGGAGCAAATTCTGTTCTGTGTAATATATACTTTCTCTAGGATAAGGCTGAGCTTAGTTCAGAGCCATCTATACCTTTTCCCTTCTTTTACCTCACTCTCTTCTATATAGTCCTCCTTCCAACAAAATCATCTGACTCAGGATTGTGTTGTAGACAACCCAAACTGAAGCAGCTTTACATAAATGGCTTAAATTTTTGTTAATTTAAAATGTTAGCAGGCACCATCAAGTCAGAACTGAGCCATAGCTGACCCTCCAGTGGGTTTTCAGTGGAGATAAATCACATGGAAGAAGATTCCTCATCTTTATGCTATGGAGAAATTGATGGATTTGAACTGCTAGCTTTCATGCTTGTAGCATAGATTCTGAGCATCCAAATATTTTCACTATTGCATCTCAGTTATAAAATAATGTATCAATATTTTATATCACAAGCAAATATAGCCAATTATTCTATTTAATAATGAGTGTTTATGGTCGTAACAGCTGGAAAGTTACAAATGCACTGCTAGTTAATAACTTTCCTTAAATATACATATATGGGAAAACTGACCATAATGTAAGGAAAAAATATTAAGTATATACAAGGCAGGCTCATGTTATTATAAGGCAAAAAATTGGCCCAAAAGCCTACTGTGAAGAATAGAAAACATCTTCTAATGGTACTACTGTATACTTAAATTGGTCTTATCCCAAAGTGTATTATTCTATAGGATTATTTGAACATTGCTGAGATAGATAATACATTTTGGTAGATGAACTTCACAATTTTACTCTACAATTGCTTTTTCCCCCCCATAAATGCACTTTATTACACAGATCTGGGAGACAGTGAGTTACCTCCAAGACTGTCTACAATTGCTTTATTAATTCTCAATGCTAAGCTTCCTAGTTTTGTGGGGAAAAAATATTTCCAGAAACCCATGAGATATAAAAGTCACCCAGAGATTTAATCAGACAATCCCAAATCTTAGAATACTTCAATATAAAAAACAGTTGTATGCATATGTTGCTCTGGTGTTCCTTTGAGTTGGAACTGAATCACAGCTGACCTTCCAGGGGGTTTTCAGAAGCTGTTAATTGAATGGGAAGAGATTGTCCATTCCCCCCCCCCCAACATATGCATTGTTGTTGTTGTTATTTTGTGCTATCGAGTTGCCTGTGACTCATAGCACTCATAGCAACCTTATGTACAACAGCCCTAAACCTTGCCAGATTCTGTGCCAATCTCACTGTCTCTGACACACTTATCCCCATTACCCCGGTAACTGAATCAATCCACCTCATTGAGGGTCTTCCTTTCCTGTGCTGTCCCTCCACCCTCCCAAGCATGACGTCCCTTTCCAAGGACTGGTCTCTACTTGCAACATGTCCAAAGTATGTCAGCCAAAGCCTCAGAATCCTTGCCTCCAAGAAGCAGCCTGGCTTTACCAGGATAAACCTGTTCGTTTTCTTAGTAATCCATGGTATATTCAATACTCTTCTCCAACACCACGCCTCAAAGGTATGAATTCTCCTTCTATCATCCTTAGTCATGATCTAGCTCTCTAATGCATAGCAGGTTAATGCGAAGATCATGGCATGTGTCAGGTGCACCTTAGTCTCCAGAGTGACTTCGTTGCTCTTCAATACTTTAGAGAGGTCTCTAACTGCTGACTTTTCCCTCACAATACGTCTTTTAATTTCCTGGCTGCTGGTGTCAAGAATGTTGACTGTAGAGCCAAGCAAACTAAAACTGTGAACAATCTCAATCTCTTCACCATTTGTCAAGATGCTGCCAATCAGCCCAGTGGTGAGAATTTTTGTCTTCTTGATATTGAGCCTCAATCCATACTGAAGACTGCAGTCCTTGACCCTCTGCAGCAAGCATTTCAGGTCCTCCTCAGTTTCAGCAAGCAGAGTTGTGTCATCTGCATAACACAGATTGCTGATGAGTCTTCCTCCAATCCTGATGCCACATATCTCCTCATAGAGCCCAGCCTCCCAGACAATCTGTTCTGCATAAAGATTAAAAAGGTATGGAGATAGGATATATCCCTGGTGTACACCCTTCCCAATTTTGAACCATGTTCTGACTGCCTCTTGCTCCAAGTATAGGTTTCACATTAGCGCAATCAAGTGTTCTGGAATTCCTATTCCTCTCAGAGACAGCCACAGTTTGTTGTGATCCACACAATCAAATGCCTTTGCATAATTAATGAAGCACAGATGGACATTCCTCTGGTATTCCCTGCTCTCAGCCAAGATCCATCTAACATTAGCTACAATATCCCTAGTAAAAGGACCTCGTCTAAACCCAGCTTGCACTTCCGGTAGTTCTCTGTTGATGTGCTGTTCCAGTTGTTTTTTAATAGTATTCAGCAGAATCTTGCTTGAATGTGATATCAGTGATACTGTTTGATAATTTCTACACTCTGTACGATCACCTTTCTTTGGAATGGGAACAAATATATACCTCTTCTAGTCAGTTGATGCAGTGGTTGTTCTCCAGATTCTTGGCACAACTTAGTGAGCACATCTAAGGCAGCATCTGTTAGTTGAAATATGTCAATTGTTATACCATCAATTCCTGGGGCCTTATTCTTAGCCAATTCTTTCAAAGCAGTTTGAACATCTTGCTTCATCACCTTCATCACAGGCTCTTGCTCATATGTTGTTTCATTAAATTCTTCTGTGTCTGTCAATTTCTTTTGGTATAATGATTCTGTATATTCTTTCCATCTTCTTTTAATACTTGCAGGATCATTTACTATTCTGTCCAAAGCATCCTTAAGTATTGCAACTCTAGGCTTGAATTTACTCTTCAGTTCCTTGAGCTTAAGAAATGCTGAGCGAGTTCGGACCCTTTGATTTTCTGACTCCAGCTATTTGCACATTTCATTATAATAATTTACTTTGTCTTTCCTTGCTGCCTTTGAAATCTTCTGTTCAGCTCCTTAATGTCTTGATTTCTTCCCTCTGCTTTGGCTCCTCGATGCTCTAGTGCAATATTCAGAGTCTCTTCTGACATCCATTTTGGTCTTTTTTTTTCTCCTCTGTCTTTGCAATAATGACCTTTTACACTCTTACTGTATGATATTCATGATATCCTCCCATAACTCATCTGGTCTCATTGGTGTTCAAAACCTCAAACCTGTTCCTGAGATGGTTCTGAAATTCAGTTGGGATAGACTCGAGGTCATATTATGTTTCCCGTGGACTTGATTTCACTTAGCTTCAGCTTAAACTTGTATATGAGTAGTTGGTGATCTATTCCACGATCAACACCCTGCCTAGTTTTCACAGCTGATATCGAGCTTCTTCAGCAGTACTTTCCACAGATGTAATCTATACATGTGTGTAAATATTTCCATCATACAACATTTTAATTTGCCATTTTTTATTTTTAAGTATTAATTTCTCTTAAAAAATAAAATCATTAACAGCTCCTTTTTAAATTTTAAGCTTATATTATAAAGTCAACTATAAGAAATTGAATTTGTTCTTAAAAACAATGTTTTCACATAATCATAAGCTAGTATAAAATTAAATTAATAATTTAAGATATATTTCATGTTCCCACTTCTACGTTTTCACGAAGAGACATTACCATTCTTATATTAGGTAATGTTTCTATTGTGTACTGTGGAGACAGAACTGCCCCATTGCTGACCCTCCAGCAGGTTTTCAGAGGCAATTAATGGCATAGAAAGAGATTGCCCATCCTTCTCCCATGGAGCAGCTGGTGGCCTCAAAATGCAGTCCTTCGGGATTACAGCACAGATTCTTGCCTCTAGGCCACCAGAGCTCTCTGTTAGGTAATGAAGTAGGCAAACTAATATTCTTAGTTTTTCTAATATGAGAGATTGGAGTTCACAATTAATGACTGAGTCAAGATAATGCATTAAAAAGTGAGGATATATCATCTTCTCGTCCATGTACTTTAACAACAGAAGGTAATTGTGCAAATTCTTAAAATCCCAATTTTAATTCAGGTAAATTGTACCAAAATCTAGTGTGGCAGAGTTAAAATGGTATTCAAACCAACCAGTCACTGTCCTTTAATCAATTTTCAACTTTCTTTGAGTTTCTGAAGCCGTGCTTCATGGCATAACATATTGGTATGTAATATATTGGAATTCTAGACAAAATCTTGTGGTTAAGAATCCAGGAAATAAAGATCGGCACTATCTAACTATAAATATTTACAGCCCTAGAGGTGCAACAGAGAACCACTATAAGTCAGAGCTGACACTATGGCAATAGGTTTTGAGGATTTGTGTGTGTATGCGTACCACACAGTCTAAATGTGTTGAACTGCTAAACCTAAAGATGATAGCCCTTCTACAAAGATTTACAACCTCAGAAACACAGTGGAAGATTGCCATGGATAGCAATCAGCTGGCAATCGTTTATGTATTTTTAGCATTATATCCAATCAAACATTTTTCAGTAATAAAATGCTATTTGTATTGTATTTCTGATGCCTTCTTTCTTAATTGGAAAAAAATCTTTTTAAATTTTTTTTTATTTTTAAAGACCTGCAAAATATTTTATTGCATAGGACACTGTTAAGGACATAGAGATTGGGAACTGCAATCATGTAGCATTGGAAGGAGTCTTACAAATATGGACTCTCAAAACTCCAATAATTTTTACTCATCAAAATTTGCTTTTGACATGGTAACGTAGTTTTAATATGCAGCCTATTACTCTATGATTCCATTGCTCTTTAACAGCTTATAACACTCCAAAATCTATAGTTACATTAGTTTGAGGCACTTCATCAGAGGCAAATGTGATTTCAGTAATTACAATCAATCCACTGAATAAGCTCATTTTGAGTTCAAGTGACCTTTTCTTCTCTTAAACAAAGCATAAAACAACAATGTAACTTTTCCTATTTTTTCTATTTTAGTAGACAGTTAGGTTTTTAAAAAGTCATAAAAATAATTATTTCACCAGAAGAATTTGCTTGGTAACATCTCAAGTGAATGCATAGCAAACTCCAAAACTTAAAGATGAAAGTTCACCTGATTCAAGCCAGGGTCTTTACAATACAAGGAAAATACAAAAAAATGTAATAAAAGATCTTTTCAATACATCTCAAAGTTGCACAATGAATAAGGATAGCAGAAGAGTTGACACTTTTGAGTAATATTGTTGCAGAAGACTACTGACTATCCCATGGACTGTCAAGAGAACAAACAAGTGCGGCCTGGAGAAATTACAACCGAGTTCCTCCTTGGAGGCAAGAATAATGAAGCTTCATCTCACATCCTTTAGCCAAGTTATTAGATAGGGTCATTCCTTGCGAAAAGGTATTGTGTTTGGATGAAAGAGATTCAGCAAAAAAGAGGAAGACCTTCAAGGAGGTAGATTGACGCAGTGACTGCCATAATAGATTTAAAAAATAACAGAGATGATGAATATAGCACAGGGTCAGATCCATAGTCTATAGGATCACTATGAGTCATAGTCAATTTAGTCCATGGCACTTTACAACTACAGCAACAACAACATCATTTCTTCTATATTGAGATTGTTTTTTTGATATTGAGATGCTTGTTTAATTTTAAAAAATACTTTAAAAAGAGTCTTTTTTGTGCAGATGACATTTATTCAACCTTGATAACAGTATGAAATTAAACAGAAATAGCATCAAAGGCAGTATATTGCAGGTTCCCCAAATATTGTCACCTCTTAAAATGTGAGAATTTCTCAGCTCTCTCCTGAATGTCTTTTTCCTTCCTCTAAAACTTGGAATCTCATCTGCTTCATGACTATTCATTTCATCACTACATTTCTGACTCTCACACCAAGAAATGTATTTCCACTTAGACAATGAATTTATTCCCTTGCCCTCCTGAGTTATGGATACAAGTCTAAATGCCTTTACTGAATATCTGGAACAAGTCACTCCAACTCAGCAGCTTCAATAATTTCCTGATGCCTGTCAACTAATATGATTTCTAGCACCATCATCTTAAATTGTTTATTCTACCACTTCATAAATGACAATATACAGAAAGTAATTTTTATGCCTCACTCGATATAATATTTTGTTTTAAAGACACATCCATAATATTGCATATATATGAGTAGTTTCATTCCCTTTTCTTACTAAGTAGAATTACACTGTATGAATAGACCATTATTTGTTTACCTGCTCACCTATTCATGGGTATTTTGGTTAGTTTGCATTTAGGGAGTGTAATAAATAAAACTTCTAAGCATTTTCTTATTTTATAATGGACAAAGATTTTCATTTCCCTTGGAAAATAGCTATAAATCAAATTTCTGGTAAATAAGGCAAGTGAACATCTAACTTCACAAGCAAAGTGCTCAGGTGCAAAGATGTCAGTCCGGAGACTAAGGTGCGTCTGATCCAGGCCATGGTCTTTGCAATCACTTGCTATGCGTCAGACAGCTGGACAATGACTAGGGATGATAGGAGAATTGCTGCCTTCAAGCTGTGGTGTTGAAGAATAGTATTGAATATACCATGTACTGCTAGGGAAATGAACAGATTTGTCCTGGACTGGGTGAAGCTGGGCTACTCCTTGGAGGCAAGGATTCTGAAGCTTTGTCTGACATACTTTGGACATGTTTGCAAGGAGGGCTCTGTCCTTGGAGAGGGACGTCATGCTTGGGAGAATGGAGGAACACTGCAGGAGAGGAGTTAACAGCATCCAGGAAATCAAGAGATGAATTGCACTGGGAAAGTCAGCTGTGAGGGACCTCTCAAGAGTACTGAAGAGCAATGATGTCAGGCTGGAGACTAAGGTGCGCCTGACCCGGGCTATAGTCTTTGTAATTACGTGTTATGCATCGGAGAGTTGGACAGTGAATAGGGTTGATAGAAAGATAATTGATGCCTTTGAGCTTTGGTGCTGGAGAAGAGTG
>NW_006399770.1:7229867-7260351 GCF_000299155.1 Elephantulus edwardii
AGGAGGGACGGGTCCTTGGAGAGGGACATCATGCTTGGGAGGGTTGAGGGACAATGCAGGAGGGGAAGATGGATTGATTCAGTGACTGGGGTAATAGGGATGGGTGTGTCAGAGGTGGTGAGGTTGGCGCAGGATAGAGCAGGGTTTAGGGCTGTTGTGCATAGGGTCGCTATGAGTCGGAAAAGACTCGATGGCACATAACGACAACAACAACAAAAGCACTTTGCTTTTTTTATCTTTTTATCTCCAGCACATAGTTCAGCTCTTAATAGTTAACAGGAGGAAGTCATTTAGTGTTTACTACATCAGTGAAAGAAGGATAATTTTGTCTTATTATGTCTGGTGGTGTAAAACTGACATTTTACAGTTACTTGTGTATTTATCTTTGTATTTCAAATGACAAATTTGTCTTCAGAATTATATATGTTTATATGATAACTTTTCCTCAATCAATTTAATCTATTTTTTCAATAAGTTTGTATGTGCCACTATTTCTTAATTTTTAGTGTGACATCAGGCAATTGTGTCTATTATATTGTACTCTTATAAGGCAAATCTCTATAGACTAACAGACCAAACATTTCAAACACCACTTCAAATGCTACAGAAGACAATGAAAGATTTGTATATTTTCATTTTAAGCCATTTGTCCTTTAAAATTTTTTACCTTAAAACTTTATTTTCCTTTATCTTATTCTATTTTTATCTCTATTTTAAGTGTACATTTTTATAAAATATGTCACATACCTGAAGGGTCTTTGATGAAGAGAAAGAATAATGTCCAAAGCTATAGTCTAGACAGAGGAACACCATACAGTTGTGATATTCCTTCCCTACTCTCTGTTAACCTCCCTGCAAAAAGTGCTTCTCTAGGTTCAGATCCCTAAAACTGATTGAAGTGTCTCTTAGTATAAGCTTTGGTAAAAAAAGGAAAAGAGCTCATTTAAATTTCATTCTAGGTGCTATCTGCTTTATAAATTGCAATTGTTGCTGTGTATTAAGTAGGAACTGACCCATACCTGACCCTCCAGTGGGTTTTCAGAGGCAGTTAATCCCACAGGAGGAGATTACCCATCTTTCTCCAGTGGAGCAGCTGGTGGTTTCCAACCCACTTAAGGATTGGAGCACAGCTTCTTGCCACCAGGCCACCAGAGTTTCCATAGCTTGCAGTGTTAACTATGATAGGGGAAAGGAAAGAGGATCATAAGTATTTAAAATTTGTCACAAATGAGAAGTTTCTGAACAAAGCTTGCCTGTGAGATTGAAGTTTGTGTACATCATCAATTGAAGTCAATCTGAAAAGGGGGTATACATCAGACAATTGCAGCAAACACGGGGAGCCAGTCCATGTATCATTATTTCCCTGAGAAATGCCAGCACCACGGTCTCTCTATTAACCTCTCGATCACCTTGTGACATTTTTTTCTTTAAGTTACACAAGCATTGTGACTTATACAACAGAAAAAAAAAATTGAGTCAATTATAACATTTTTGTTGTCTTTTTCACAGGTTTTTTAAAAGAAGGAAATACATGTGAAAGGTGTTTGTTAGATAAAGAGGGGGGAAAAATGCCTGCCATTAAAGGACTGACTCCCAAAATAAGTATTTTCTTAAAAGGGGTACAATGAATCTGTGGCCAGTATTTATAGTAATGTTATTATGTATTTATTTACCTATTCAACAAGGATCAATTAAAATCAATTAAAATCTTCAGTTTACCAGACACAGAAGTCAATTCACTACACTTGCTGGTGGGATAGTTAAATCCTCGGCTGCTAACTGAAAGGATCAGTGATTCAAACCCACCAGTTGCTCAATGGAAGAAAACATGGTATCTGCTTTTGTTCAGACCAGGACATCCTATGGGGAAGTTCTATTCTACCCTTTAGTCACAATGAGTCAAAATCCTCTCAGCAACCTAAACAATATGGTCAAGAACCAACTTCCAATTGGCTCTAATCACAGAACAATGACATAGGATTATATGTAAATCCTCTCTTATAGCTAAGGGAAGACTGGTGGTGTAGTGAGTTTACTGTTAACAAAGAGGCTGGATGTTTCTATTAGTACTAATTCACCAGCAGCAGCTCCTCCCAATAACAACTAACAGCCTTGAAAAAAAGATAGGAGGACTGTTATGGGTCAGAACTTACCTGATTGTAGTAAGTAAAGAATTCTGTAGCTAGATCTCTTTCCCTTCCTCCCTCCATTTCCCCACCCCTGTCTCTCATTGCTGTGTGAGGTAGTAAATCATACAGGAAGAGATTGTCCATCTTTCTCACACAAAACAATTAGTGGATTTGAATCATGCACTTTGGGGTTGGCAGAGCAACTCTTTATCACTCACTGTGCTACCAGAGCTCCCGCATATAACTGTAGGAGTTGTTGTTGTTCAGTGCCGTCAAGTCATAGGTGGCTCATAACAACCCTATGAACGAAAGTCTTCAACACCTGCGCGTGTGACTTTCATCCTTTGTCCAGGTTCACAGGGTTTCCGGAGGCAAGCTCTTTATGGAAGTGGATGCCACTCCTGCTCCCAAGCTTGTTTTAACTGGGGAGCTCCACCCAACACTGTCCATCATGGGTAACCTTTATTACATTTGACTCATCAGTGTCACAGTGTTCAGCTTCACAGCAACCACAAGGTACCTCTGTACGGCAAGTGGACACACCAGGGCTATACGACCTAGAAAATGTTTGACCAACAACAATAAAAAACAGGCCTTAGGGGCATAGATTAGAATCACCCACCTTTGGCTTGGTAGCATTGCTTCCTGTCCCCTAGGCCAACTGGTCTCTCGCTATTTTGTCGAGTGTCATGGAGTCGTAGGTGACTCCTAGTGACCCTATGAATGAAAGTCCTCAACACTTGCGTGTGTGACTTTCATCCTTTGTTCAGGTTCATTGGGTATCCGGAGGCAAGCTATTTACAGAAGTGGATGCCACTCTAGCTTCCAAAACTGTAGGACAAAACAAGATATCCAATTCCCAAGTATGTCTTTCTTCTATTGTTTTCATCTTATTGCACACAAAATTATGGTGGACACCTAAATACATGAAGTGCATTTCATTATTCTCATAGCTACTGAAAGCACATTAAGTGATTAGTTTGCTCAACAAACACCGAAATTCTTTTTTATGTAAAGATAATTTATTTAAACAAATATTCCACTTGAACATAATCCATATTGTTGAGATTATTTGGTCTCAAAGAGGGATCAACAAACTGTTTCCATTAAAAAATCAGACACAAAATATCTTTGGTGCTGAATCATGTATGTCTGTCTCGTAGTGGCTTTCCTCACTCCCCTCCTTTTATCTTCCTCTTCCTTTACTATTTTCCCTTTTTTTAACTCAATAAAATGTAAAGGTTATTTTTCGTTCATGGACCATTAGAAAAACAGGCCTTGTGCCAAATTTGTCTGGAGGGATGCAGTTTGCCACGCCTTGTTCTAGGGGAATATCTTTCTTAGGATAGTTAGTTGAGTTTTAACATTTTCACTCTTTTATTTTTTTTTAAAGATTTTTCTGCTGAAAAGAAAAATGATCATCATATTTCTCTTTTCATTATCTGTTTCCTGCCCCAGTGCCTTATTTAAATATATATTTATATTTAGGGAACATTTTTCTAGTAAAACAATCTTCAGGCTGTTTTGCAATTGCACCCGAAGTGAAGACCCTTTCAGCATTATTATGAAGCATAATTTTTCTCTTCATTGTCTTGAATTTCTCTCACACATTGGATTTTGTATTTATTTTTCAGTATACTACAGGACTGCGATCGACGACACTTAACAACAATAACATCAACATAGAGAGATCAGCTGGCCCAGTGGACAGAGGCGATCCTACCAAGCCAAAGGTGGGTGACTTTTAATCCCTGGCCCTCAGGCCTGTCTTTCATTGTTTTTGTTCAGACATTCCTCTAGGTTGTATAGCCCTGGTGTACAAGTTGCCGTACAGTGGTAACTGGTGGTTGCTGTGAGGCTGAATACTGTGACACTGATGTGTCAAATGCATTAATGGCTGGTTACCCAATGGGATGGAGAGTGGGCTGGAGCTCCCCGATTGAACAAGCATGGAAGGAGGAGTGGCATCCACTTCCATAATAGCTTGCCTTCGGAAACCCTATGAACCTGGAGAGAGGATGAAAGGCACCCAACTGTTGAGGACTCTCCTTCATAGGGTCGCTATGAGTCTCCTGCAACTTGGCGGCACTTACCAACAACAACAACAATATACTACAGGACAGTTTCAATACTAATTTTGTTGTACTTCTCTTTATTGTTATTCAGAGATACTGTATTTGCTACAAATGGAATGACTGTGGTAAACTCACATCAAGTCCACAGCATTATTTTCCAACTTTGTGTGCTCGCATAATGTCTATATGTACATTTGGGTCATTTTCATAATATCTAAAACTATTTTGATCATTGTATTTTTAGTGGTTATCTGTGATAAATGGCATTTTATGTTACTATTATAATTCCTTTTCAGCACCACGAAGTATACCCATGTAAGACCACAAACTTAATAAATAGCTGTTGCGAATATTCTGACTCTTCTACTGACCAGTAATTCCCCATCCTGCTCTCTTTTGTTACACCAATACATCCCCTGAGACATGGCCTAACATTTGGCCAAATATCAACCATGCAATGGTCTCTCAGTTTTCAAATGAAAAGAAGAACTGAATAATTGTTGCCAACGTCATCAATGTCTTATTTTGAGAAATTTCCAGAGGCACTCCAACATTCAGTAGGCACCGCTCCCACCAATCAGCAGTCATAAAAATCAAGGCAAGACCCTCTACCAGCAACAGTGACTTCTTTTTCTGTAATAAAGTATTTTTTAATTAAGTTAGTACTTTCTTTAGACATAATGCTATTGCAAACATAATAGCATACAATGAAGTATAAACATAACTTTGTATGCACTGGGAAACCAAACACTCATGCAGCTTATTTTATTGTAATATTCACTTTATTGTGGTGGTTTAAAACTGAACTCTCAATTATCTCTGAGGTATGTCTGTAATAGAAAATCTATTAAAGGCTTTTTTTTCATATCAAAGAACTAGTATGCTTTAACGTTTTGAAGTATTATTCTTGAAGAAGAAAAGCATTGCCATTTTTCAATACCAATGGCCAGTCTCTGTTTCTCATGCTTCAAGATCCCAAGATAACCTAGATGCATTCTTATAAACCCACCTAAACTCACGGTCATCATGTCTCAAACTTACAAACTGTAAATGCAATCAAATGTAGACACACAAGACACGGAGAATTTGTACTTACTCAAATAGAGCCCCACTCATGTTATGATAATAGAAATATTGGATTGAATTTTGTATTAAAGTTCTTTGAACCAATGCCACTTGCTTAGTGCTATATTTAAGATGTGTAAAAGGAATGCAGCTGGTGCAATGGTTAAGCCCTCAGCTGCTAACTTAAAGGTTGGCAGTTGCAATGCCCTACTTAGTGTCTTCGCCAGAGAAAAGGCCTACAGTCTGCTCCCATAAAGGTTGCTGCTGTTGTTGTTGTGTACAATTGAGTCAGAGATAACTTACAGCAGTGGATTTTTAGAGACAGTAAATCACAGTGGATTTTTAGAGAGAGTAAATCACCTAGGAAGAGACTGTCCATTCTTGACAACTGCACACAAAAAACAAGGGATAGACAATTCCTATTCATAAGGAAATAATTCCAGAAACTGTACACATCAATGCTCCCCACATCCTTTTGACTATAGCTTTGTTTATATTTTAAAGGGGGGGTTGGAAAAATATATTCTCTAAATCACCATTAAGATCATGTGTTCAACAAGAGAATAGATAACAAGATAAATGTAAATATCCTTATAGTGAATATGAAGAGCTTGAAAATATTTAGGGATATTTACACTGATACAACTATTTAAAAAGAGAATAATACTGTAGAAATATTTTAGTATCATTAATAGACTAAATAAATATTCCATGAAAAGCAATTTAGAGATATTTAGTAAGGGTTTTCTAGCATAAAAAGTGAAATAAAATACACTTTTATATCACAAAACATGCTGCGATGGGAAAGTCTGCTGTTAGGGACCTCTCCAAAGTACTGCAGAGCAGAGACTAGGGTGTGCCTGATACAGGCCACATTCTTTGCAATCACTTGCTATGCATCAGAGAGTTGGGCACTGTTTACGGATAATAGAAGGTGAATTGATCCCTCTGAGCTGTGCTGTTGGAGAAGAGTGTTGAATATACCATGGACTACTAAAAAAACTAACAGGTTCATCATGTTGTTGTTGTTAAGTGCCATGAAGTCGCAGGTGACTCATAATGACCCTATGAAGGAGAGTCCTCAATGCTTGTGTGTCTTTCATCCTCTCTCCAGGTGCCTAAGGTTTCTGGAGGCAAGCTATTATGGAAGTGGATGCCACTTCTGCTTCCAAGTTTGTTTGAATTGGGGAGCTCCACCCCACACTGTTCGCATTGGGTAACCAACCATTAACGCATTTGACACATTAAACCAAGCTGCTCCTTGGAGGCAAGGATTCTGAACCTTCGTCTGACATACTTTGGACATATTGCAAGGAGGGACCATTCCTTGGAGAGGGGCGCCATGCTTGGGAGGGTGGAGGGACAGCGTGGGAGAGGAAGACCCTCTGGCACAGGACAGAGCAGGGTTTCGGGCTTTTGTACATAGTGTTGCTATGAGTCACAGGTGACTCAACAGCACATAACAACAACAACAACAAAAACCATCACAACTGTAAGATATTCAGCTAGTATTAAGAATAAGAGAAATATTTGTGATATCTAGGATTTTTTTTCATTTTAGTTAGTTCATTCATAATATTCATTTCTGTTAAGTTGGAACTGACTCATAATTCACCCTCCAGTCTTTGCTATTCAACACCTTTCACCAGGTTACCAAAGCTTGCTTTCTAGTAAATAACATCATCAATTACTTTTTAAATTTTTTTGTTAATATCCTGGTCAACTTTATCTGAGTTACCAGCAATTTTTGTTTTCTTAATTTGCTTTTGTTTTCATTGCTTTTTAAAAAAAATTGTGATTTTAATGAGACTTCACAGAAAGGTTGGGCTTCATTTATTCATTGAGGCACATTTAGAAGACATACTTCCATTCCATTTTCTTAGTGGAACTGCCAATAAGGTGCTCACTCAGGAGATGAGCCTAAGAACTAAGTTAAGCCAATGAAACATTGAAATGTCATCAAAATTTCAGAAAAGTTTGGAATAATTTATTTCTACAGTTCCTGATGAGCTGTGTGGTCTCCAAAGCTCCCCTCATTTTTGTTCTACTTCAAACTTATTTATATTTATCTATTTCTTCTTTCATGAACCATTCCAAATAATTTAAATGTACTTTTCTTTATTCTTTATTAGGAAGTTTTATAACTTAAAACAAAATTCTATCTATAGCACAATAATAAATTCTACACTGTAATTTAGGTCTGCAGGGATAGTGAGTAAGGAGTCATGCTACCGATTCAAAGTCAAGTGGTTTGACTCCACCAGCTACTTCACATGAGAAATGTGGGAAGTCTCTTCCCCTATAATTGATAGTCTCTGAAAATTTGCTGGGGGTTTAGCTATGAACCTGTTCCCACTTCAGATTACATAACAACATATACACCACCTATGCATTCTTATATAATACCAGATATGACTCATGAAAAAAGGAAGATAATTTATTTCATCTTTTTTGAGTCCTTGTAATTTGTTTGGTTTTTCAGGACTATTTACTAAAGGATGAAGTATGCTATTAATCACATGAGAAACAATTTGAAGAAATGTTAGGAGATGCTAGGAGAGAAAGCATGTGCCTAGGTAGATGGGCGAAAGTAAAATGAAGTGTTTTTATGCCAAATAAAAAGTCTGCCCAGCAGCCTAATGATTTGAAAAGAAGTAGGTTAGGTTTTGTGTTGGGTGTGTTTTGTTGGTTTTTTTTTTCTAGGTTATGCATAAGCTTAGTATTTTTAGAGCCCTTATTCCTAAGGATAAAATCATGGAACACAAATGCAAACGCAATGCATGTATTAAATGACTCTGATTATATTAATACAGAGAGCTTTCTTGTATATATGTGCTTTTATTATTTCCTTTCTATTGTCATATTTAAAAATGAATTTCTAACAAAGACCTCTTAAAAGGTACTTTAGGTTTAATGGCTATTGCATTTTCAGAAGTGTTCATAGGGTCAAATTGATTCAATTATTTTCATTTGGCTGAGAGGAACAAACATTTTTGAGAGTCTATGTTGGTTCTTAACCTGGTTTATATGTTAGATTCACCAGGGAGCTTTTAACACATCAATTTCCAAAGCACTTAAATTCCTCCTCCCTACTCCTGTGATTTTGATGTATCTAGTCAGTACTAATCATTGTGCAAGTGCCTTAGATAGGAAGTATGTCAGGCACAGTAACACATTCAAGTCCAGGCTCTGGTTTAAATCTTTGCTGATCAAGATAAAGGTAACTTTGGATAAATTATTTAACCTCATTATAACTTCAGTTTCCCCTTAATGAAATGAAGATATTATTTTTTGAAGATATTATTAATACTTCATTCAGTTGTGCTATTTCTATCATTTCAATTTGTTCCAATTCATAGTCATCAAGTTGAAACTGACTCATAGCTGAGCCTGCAGTGAGTTTTCAGAGTCTATAAATGGCTCACATAGACATTATCCTATTTTCCCTGTAGTGCTCTGATAACCTACTAGAGAGTTAATCACTAATTCAAAGGTAGGAGGTTTGAATCTACCAGTCACTACACTAGAGAACCTTTCTACATATCTTTCTCTTTTTACAACAATTATTTTATACCATGGTGTGCTTAAGAGATTGAGTTCGTTCACTCAGCATAATGCCCTCTAGAGTCTCTCATGTTATATGGTATTTCACAAAATTGCTGCTTTTTAGTGTTGCATAGTATTCTATTGTGTGAATGTACCATAATATTGCAATCCATTCATTTAATGATGGAGATTTGGGCTGTTTCCATTTGATGTTATTCCCTTTGATGCTATGAGCATGTTGTTGTGTACCTTAGAGTTGGAACGAACCTGTAGTTGACCATCCAGTGAATTTTCAGAGACACTTAATAACATGGAAGAAGACTGTTGGTCCATCCTTCCTTGTGAAGCAGCTGGGTGGCCTCAAGTTGCATGCCTTAGGAATGCAGTACAGCTTTTTGTCCCAAATATTCACTTATATCTCAGCTCTATTTTTCCTTGAGATGTATTCATAACAGTGAAATATCTAGGTAATATGAACGTCTATATTCAGCTTTTTGAGAATATGCCAAACTTGCTTCCAAAGTGGTTGTACCATTTTATAAGTTCAACTACAGTGCATGAGAGTTTCAAATTCTCCATATCCTCACCAATGTGTATTGCTTGCCATCCTGTTAAACTTTGCCACTGCTACTGGAATGAGATGATATGAGATTATATGACATTTTGACTATGATTTGTCTCTCTTATCTATTGTGAGCATTTCTTCATCTATCTGTTAGCCATCCAAATGTATTCCTATGTGAAAGTCTTTGCGTGTCTTTTTCATTTTGTGATGAATTATCAGTCCTTTCCTTTGGAATTTGTCATATTCCGTAATTTTTCATTATGAGATATGTGCCTGAGATTTAACTGCCAAATGTTTTCCCAGTCAGTAGGTTTTCTTTTCACCCTACCAGGAAAAGTTTTAGTTTTGTTTATTTGATGTTGACTATTTTTTTTAACCTCAGATGCATAATGTATTAGATTGCTCACTCTAAGGGCAGTTATTTGAATTTACAGTAACTTTTCAGGATAAAGATCAGCCATCTAATCTCATTAAGATACAGATTTAGAAATCTACAGACTTAATCTTTAGAAGGTCTCATTCATTGACATTATTTACTCCTGGTTGTGCCTTTCTGGCTTTATTTGCTAGTCTTTATATAATAGGCTAGGGCTTCCAACTTTCAACCCACTTTGTCACTTACGATCTTTAGGTTTGGGATTGTCCTAGGTCTCTGATCCACCTTGAGATGATTTTGGAATGTGCTGTGAGATGTGGATGCTGCTTCCGGTTTTGCAGGTCAAGTCCATTTTTGCAAGTAATATTTGTTGAAGAAGTTTTTTTCCCCATTTCATAGGTTTGTTTCCTTATCAAATACAGTTGACTGCAGATGTGTTGTTATATGCTGTCGAGTCACCTGCAACTCATAGCGACCCTATGGACAACAGCCCTAAACTCTGCTCTATCCTGTGCCAATCTCACTGTCTCTGACACACCTACTTCCATTACCTCAGTCACTGAATCAATCCATCTCATCGAGGGTCTTCCTCTACTTCATTGTCCCTCTACCCTCCCAAACATGACATCTGTTTCCAAGGACTGGTCCCTCCTTACAACATGCCCAAAGTATGACAGATAAAGCTTCAGAATCCTTGCCTTTAAGGAGTATCCTGGTTTAACCCTACCTAGGACAAACCTATTTGTTCTCTTAGCAGACCATGGTATATTCAATACTCTTCTCCAACACCACAGCTCAAAGGCATCAATTCTCCTTCTACCATCCCTAGTCGTTGTCCAGTTCTCTGAGGCATAGCAAGTGATTGCAAAGACCATGGCCTGTATCAGGTGCACCTTAGTCTCCAGACAGACATCATTGCTCTTCAGTACTTTCTAGAGGTTTCTGACAGAAGACTTTTCCAATACAATTCATCTTTTAATTTCCTAGCTGCTGGTACCAAGAATGTTGACTGTGGAGCCAAATGAACTAAAGTTATTAAAAATTACTGTAGATAGATGGGTTAATTTCCAGATTCTTAATTCTGTCCCATTGGTCTACGTATCTGTCATTGTACTCATAATACGCTGTTTTCGTTCTAACAGCTGTGAAGTAGGTTTTGAGATCAATGAGTGCTATGCCTCCACTTCATCTTTGTTTTTCAGGAGTGTGCTTTGCTTATTCAGGGTCTGTTTTCTTCCTAAATAAACCTGTCAATTTCCTTATCTATCTCTGTGAAGAATGAGTTTGATGTCTGTATCAGGATTGCATTAAACATATATATTGGTTTTGGTATGATTATCCTTTTCACTATGCTCAGTCTTCTTGTCCATGAATAGGAAACATTTTTCATTAAGTTAGGTCTCTAATTGTTTCTCACAGTGGTGTTTGTAGTTTTCCTCATAAAGGTTATTTGTGTTCCTAGTTAGGTTTATTCTTAAGTATCTCAATTTTGGGTTGGCCATTGTAAATGGTGTTTCTTTCTCAGTTTCCTTTTCCTTGTTTTTATTGTTACTGTAGAGGAATTGCAGTGATTTTTGTGTATTGTATATATCTTCTATCCTGCCACTTCTGCCCAAAGCATCCTTAAATATTGCAGCTTGAGATTTGGATTAGTTCTTCAGTTCCTTGAACTTAAGAAATGCTAAGCCAGTTCGGCCCCTTTGATTTTTCTGACTCCACCTCTTCGCACATTTCATTATAATACTTAGTCTTCCCGTGCTGCCCTTTGAAATCATCTGTTTACCTCCTTAATATCTTGATTTCTTCCCTCTTCTCTGGCTTCTCGGCATTGTAGTGCAATATTCAGTCTACTCTGACATCAGTTTTGGTCTTTTCTTCCTCCTCTGTCTTTGTAATGACTTTTTGCACTCTTCCTGGATGATATTCTTTAAATTCTCCCATAACTAATCTGGTCTTCACTCATTAGTGTTCAAGGTCTCATACCTGTTACTTAGATGGTTTCAAAATTCAAGTGAGATAGACTCAAGATCATATTTTGGTTCTCGTGGATTAGACTTAAATTTTTTAGCTGCAACTTGCACTTGCTTATGAGTAGTTGGTGATCTGTTCCACAATCAGCTCCTGGACTAGTTTTCACAGCTGATGTTGAGCCTCTCCACTTGTTTTCCCCATAGATGTAATCAGTCTGATTCCTATGCATACCATTAGGTGAAATCCATGTGTATAGCCTGCATTTATATTTCTTATAAACATATCTGCAGTGAAAAAATAATTGTGCAAAATTCTATCATTCTATCTCCAGTTTCATTTCTGACTCCAAATCCATTTTTACAACATAAGCATGATCAAGTGTTCTGGCATTTCCATTCTTCTCAGAGTTAGCCACAGTTAGTTGTAGTCCATACAGTCAAATGCCTTTGCTTAGTCAGTGAAACACAGACATATCTCTAGTACTCCTTGCTTTTAGCCAAGATCCACCTAACATTAGCTACAATATCCCTAGTACCAAGACCCCCTTCTATACAGAGCCTTCACTTCTCTGTTGAGGTAATCTTCAGCAAAATCTTGCTTGCATGTGATATTAATTACATTGTTCGATAATTTTCACACTGTGTCGGATCACCTTTCTTTGGAATAGTTAAGTAATTAATGTTACTTCTTTCTTCCTTTTTATCATATTTGCCTATAATTATGAACTGCCACCTAGGACAGCCTATACTATATTTCAGAGATTTTGATATGTTGCATTTTTCTTATAATTTGTTTCAAGGAAGTTTTTTATTCAATTTTTTATTTCTTTTATAACCCAGTCCTGTATTAGCTTCAATGTGGGCATTTTGCTGGGTTTTAATTTTTTTTAAATTTTATATTGGTTTACATACAAAATTATGTGTATACATTGTGTTTTACATTATTTCTTCATTCACATTGTGTTTCATACAATCATTCCCACACCTTGTGATTCATACACTTAATCCCCATTGCATTATGCCCAGCATTACCCTGTCTTTAGGTTCCAACTGGATCTTTCCTTTTTCTTTATCTCCCTCATACCATTTACCTAATTGTATGACCCAATGATATCCCCCTCCCTTCCTCACTTTTCTACTCCCACCTTTTCCCCCCTTGGATTGTCATACACGTTTTACTAGTTATTCTTTTAGTTTTCATAATTATGGTCTTATGCAGTATTTGTCCTTATTAGTTTGAATTAGTTCACTCAACATAATACTCTCTAGTCTCTTCCAAGTTATGTAGTGATTTTTAAAATCATTGCTCCTAAGTGCTACATGGTATTCCATCATGTGTACATACTACAATTTCTCAGTCCATTTGATTGAGGTTGGACATTTGGGCTGTTTCCATGTTCTTACGATTGTGACTGACACTGCTATAAATATTGGTGTGCAAATGTCAGTTTGTATCTCAGTTCTTTCCATGTCTTTTGCCCATTTTGTAATTGGATTATCAGTCTTTTTCTTGTGTACTTCCTGTATTATTCTGTAAACTTCTGTTTTGAAATCTTTGTCTGAAATAGTAGAGCTAAATGTTTTTTCAAAGTCAGTAGCTTTTTGTTTCACCCTGTGGGGGAAAAGTTTTAGTGCACAGAAATTTAATATTTACAAGGTCCCATTCATCAATTTTATCCTGTCCTGGTTTTCTATTTCTGACTGTATTTGTTAGCCTCTTTATGACCATAGGCAAGCTTGTAACCACTTTCTCTCTTATGATCTTTATGGTTTTGGGCTTTACGCCTAGGTCTCTGATCTATTTTGAATTGATTTTTGTGTGTGGTTAGAAGTGTGCTGCTATCTTGACATTATGTGAATCTTTTCTTGGTAGATGTTAAGCTGTTATAATAGTGCAATGTTCCAGAAGAGGCTCTTGAGCCTGAAGTTGAGTGCGTGTTGTTTACTGGAGAACTGTGATGGTTCACATCTGTTTCCCTTAGGCTTAAGAAACCCCAAACTTTCTCTGTGTGTTGCAGTTAGGAAGGTTCAAGGGCAGTATAAGAGAGTACAGCAATGTATTATTCAATGGAAAACATAGGGTGGTCCACTCCTGTTCCCTTTTGGCTTAAGAAATCCCATGCCTGAAGTTCTCACAGTTGGAGTCACTTCTCAGATTAAGGGATTCAGGACAGAGGCAAATGTTCAGTCCCATGAATAAAATGGCAACTGATCCCAAGTCCAAGGCAAACTAACAATGTGGGTGAGGTTTAATCCTTTATCCTCTTGTTACTTTCTCGAGTTATAGCATTGTAGTCTCAAAAGATACTTTGTATTATTTCAATGCTTTTTAATGTGTTGAGGCTTGTTTTATGTCCTGATATATAATCAATTTTGGAGAATGTACCATGGGCACTTGAAAGAAAATAAACAGAGTTTTACTTGGATGGAGTACCCTGAACAAATCCACAAGGTTCATTTGGTGAATTGTATAGTTGAGATCTGCGTCTTTGTTAAGTCTCTTTCAATCTGATTTATCGTTTCATAAAAGTCTCCTATCACTGTTGTGATGCTGTCTATTTCTTTCTTCAAGTCTGTTAACCATTGTTTCATGTATTTTCAGGATGGATGGTGAAGACACTGAGATTGTACACAGCTTTAGCTTGCTTGGCTCCACAGTCAACAGTCTTGGCACCAGCAGCCAGGAAATTAAAAGGCGCACTGCCATGGAAAGTCTGCTGTTAGGGACCTCTCCAAAGTACTGAAGAGCAATGGTGTCTCTCTGGAGACTAAGGTGTGTCTGATACAGGCCGTGGTCTTCACAATCACTATGCATCAGAGAGTTGGACAATGACCAAGGAGGATGGAGGAGAATTGATGCCTTAGAGCTGTGGTGCTGGAGAAGAGTATTGAGAATACCATGGACTGCTAGGAAAACAAACAGATTTGTCCTGGAGAGGGTTAAACCAGGTGGCTCCTTGGAGTCAAGGATTCTGAGGCTCCATCTAACATACTTTGGACATGTTGTGAGGAGAGACAGGTCCTTGGAGAAGGACATCATGCTTGGGAGGGTGGAGGGACGGCGCAGGAGGGGAAGGCCCTCTATGAGGTGGATTGATTCAGTGACTGGGATAATTGGGATGGGAGTGTCAGAGACAGTGCGATTGGCACAGGACAGAGCGGAGTTTAGGGCTGTTGTACATAGGGTTTCTATGAGTCGCAAGCGACTCAACAGCACATAACAACAAACAACGACCATCCTTTGGTGTGTAGATGTTGATCAAGGTTATGTTTTTCTAATCTATTGTGTCTTTATTCATTATATAATGCCTTTCCTTATCTTTTTTAATTTTTTTTATTTTTTTAAATAATTTTAATGAACATATACAGAGAATTTGGATTTCCATTCATTTATTGCTGCACTTCTCTACCCGCCCAGCCCTCTCCCCCCACACCCCCAGTTCGCTACTCTCTTTCAAAACTAAAGGAAAGACTCCCTCCCTGATACACAATCCCCCCACACCCCTCCCACTGCCCCAAGTACATTCCACTATGCAACCTTAATTGTGGACTCTTATGATAACCATAATACCCTATCATACCTGAAGTCTATTTTATCATGGATTAGTATGACCTCTTCTGCATTTTTATAGATGTCATTTGCTTTGTATATATTTTCTCCCCAGCCATTTTTTTTAGTCTGTCTTTTTGTGGGTTTTTTGGATTTGTCTTTTGTATGCAACATATTTCTTGACTTTGTTCTTTGCCTCTTAACTGGTGTTTTTAAGCCGTTCAACATCAAGTGTGATTATTGACAGGCCATGTTTTATTGCTCCCATTTTGCTGTGGTTTTTGTCTGTTGTTTCAGGTTATTATGGTCCATCCACTTTTCTTTGGTACTCTGTGTATGTGTCTTTCTTGTAGAGTAGGTCTTGTTTTCACAAGCTTCTTGAGTTCCTTCTTTTCTGTAAAATGACCTAATTTCTCCTTCATATTTGATGGATAACTTTGCTTAAACAGTATCCTCACCTAGAAATTGTTTTTGTTCAGCCTTCTGTCTATGCCA
The DNA here is from genome assembly GCF_000299155.1 of Elephantulus edwardii. Lineage (NCBI taxonomy): Eukaryota > Metazoa > Chordata > Mammalia > Macroscelidea > Macroscelididae > Elephantulus > Elephantulus edwardii. Next base: position 7,245,639 of record NW_006399770.1, read on the forward strand.
TCCCATTATCTTCTTGCTTCCATGATTTCTGCTGAGAAATTGGAACTTAACACCAATTATTTCTCTTTTGTAGGTGACTTTTCTTTTCACTCATATTACTTTTAGTATTTCATCCTTAGCTTTGATTTTGGAGAATTTGACTGTGATGTGTTTTGATGTTTTTCTTTTGGGGAAAATGTCTAGTTTATTTGGGAATTGCTGAGATTCAATGTGGATTTCCTTGTTCTTCGTGATAACTGGAAATTTTTCTTCTAGTACCTCTTCCCTAATTTTCTAAGTGTTTTCCCTGCTCCCATTGTGTTCTGAGATTATGATCATATGGATGTTATTTTATTTTTGTTATCCTACATGATTGTAATATTTTCTAATTTTTCCTTCTGTATCTTTCTAGTTTTTCTTCTAGTTAGTTCCTAGTCAGATTTTTATCTTACAGTTTACCAACTCGGTGTTCTCTTTTCTGTTCTGCTTTTATTTCCTTCCAGCATACTTGGAAACTTCTGCCATTTTGGTCTTAATATTCTGGATTGCATTTCCATGCCTTTCTGTTATTTCTAGTACTGTGCCTCTTTATTCATAGTTTTGATTCTTTTCCCATCTTTTGAAATTTCTTCAGTAGTTCATATTTCTCCACATTGATATATTACTTTCAGCTTCCCATATCTTGGGTATTCACTTTATTTTTTACTTCTATTCTTTACAATTTATATGTCTTCTCCATCTATCATGATGCTACCAATTGCCCAGGAGTAAGAGTCTTTATTTTCTTGATGTTGAGCTTTTGTCCATATTGCAGACTATAGTCCTTGATTTTCTGCAGCAAATTCTTCATCCCCACTCAGTTTCAGCAAATAAGATTGTATCATCAGCATAACACAGGTTTTTTATAAGTCTTCCTCCAGTCTGGAAGCCACAATCCTTCTCATAAAGTCCAGTCTCTTGAATGATCTATTAAGCACATACATTGAAAAGGTATGGAGACAGAAAACATCCCTGACATATTTCTTTTCTGAGTTTTGAATCATGCAGCATTTCCTTGCCCTGTTCTGACAACTGCCACATATAAGTTTTGCAAGACGAGCACAATCAAGTGCTCTGGGATTCCCATTCTTCTCAAAATTGTTGTAGTTATTGTTGATTGCCATCGAGTTGAGCACGACTCAAAGCAACCCTATGAACAAAAGGCCTGAAGTCTTTTTGTAGCTAACATCATTTCTCCAAGTTCATAGAACTTCCAGAGGCATGTGGTTTAGGAAGTGGATGCCACTCCTGCCTCCAAACCTGTCTTAAACTGAGAGCTCAACCAAACACTGTTCACCATGGGCAACTATTATGGCATTTAACACCCCAGTGGCACAGAGTTTAGCATCACAGCAAACCCAGATTACTTCAGTATAGCAAACTGACAGGAGAGTACTGTACAGCTTAGAAGAATGTTCCTTTGAATGATAATAACATGGGGGCCTGAGGTTCAGGATGTCTTACGGACACTAAGCATGAGGCTTACATCACAAAACAGCCAGACATTCTATCCAACCCTCAACCAAAACAAGCGCGCCCACCTAACAGATTCCTGCCACATCATTCAGTCACCTAAATGGAGATAAGAGCCCCACCTTAACTCAAGGACCCTTCAGGATGTCTTGTTGACATTAAACAAGAGGTTTAAATCACAAAACAGCTAGACATTATACCCAACCCTCAAATAGAACAAGCATGCCCCTCTTACAGATTTCTGCCGTGCCACCCAGTATTAGCCACAATGTATTGTGACCCATGCAGTCAAATGCCTTTTCATAGTCAATAAAACATGGGTAGACATTCATTTTTACTCTCTGCTTTGGGTCAAGAACCATCTGAAATTAGCATTGTTGTTCCCAGTACCATGGCCTCTTCTAAACCCAGCTTGTAATTCTGGTGGTTCTCTGTAGATGTTTTGTTCTAGTTGCTTTTAGATAATCTTCAGCAGGATTTTACTTGTGTGTGATATTAGTGATATCGTCTGATAATTTCCATCCATGCTGTATTGTATTGCCATTTTTTGGAATGGAAATAAATATGGATCTCTTCTGGTCAGTTAGCCAGGTGATTGTCCTCCAGGTTTCTTTGCATAGCCTGGTGAGCACTTTCAGCTTGCAACTGTTTATTGATATATGTCAATTGGTATTCCATCAAGCTTGGTTTCTCGGTGCTCTAGTGAAATATTCAAAGTCTCTTCTGACATCCAGCTCAGTCTTTTTTCCTCCTCTGTCTCTGTAATGACCTTTTTCATTCTTGAAGGAAAATATTCTTGTTATTCTTCCACAGCTCATCTGGCCTTCACTCATTGGTGTTCAAAGCTTCAAATCTTTTCCTGAGATGATTTTTTAATTCAGAAAAAAGAATAATTATTATATTTTTATTCTTGTGTATTTTATTTCATTTTCTTTAGCTTCAAGTTGGATTTAGTTTAAGTAGGTGAGGACTGTGGTATATCTGATTCAGACCATAGTCTTATTGATTACTTGCTGTGTTTCTGAGAGCTGGAAAATGGATAAGGATGACAGGAAAAGAATTGATGCTTATGAGCTCTGGTGTTGGAGAAGAGCACCAAACATTTTTGCATTTCTATTACTTATTTATTCATGCATCCCAGTTCAATTAATTTCTGTTTGCAAAAGTTGGTAGAAATTGTCTCTTTCCTCCTCTTTAGCTGTCGTTGTTGGCAGTGCAATTTCTAACCACTAAGTCACCAGAGCTCAAGGGACCATGAATACAAATCAAATTAATCTCATTGCCAGATAGTCTATCCAATTCATAGTGACTCTGAAGTCCAGAGTAGCTCTATTTCATACTGTTTCCATAGATAACAGTCTGCATGAAAGCACACAGCCTCAGCTCTCTCCTATAGAATGTCCAGTGGGTATGAACCTGAGATTTTTTTATTAACTGTCTGATACATTAACCACAGTACCATCACATTTCCTGTGAGTTTGATATGTTGTTGTTAAGTGCCATAAAGTAGATGGAAACTTCTAGTGACCTATGAAAAAAAGAGAACCTTAAACTGTTTTGTGTCATCTTCATAATCCACTGTTCAGTCAAATTGATTCTGACTCACATCTACTCTATGTACAATAAAACAAAGTTTCCTGTTCTCAGCCATCCTTAAAATTGCTGATGTGCTTGTTCTCATTATTGCAGCCACTGGGGAATTCTGTTTTGTTAACTATCTTTCTCTTTTATGCTAACCTTTTATCAGGTATGAAATCCTGATTGGGTGTCATCCAGTCATTACTGACACAGCAAATCAATATACAGCAGCACAAAGTACCACCTGGTCCTGTGTCATGCTTGCAGTCTCTGCTGTGCTTGAGCCATTTTTTACAGTCACTGTGTCAATCTATTTCATTAATTAACATAGATTATGAAAGATCCTCAAAGAGATGTCACCCTCAGTTCTCACTTGCAGATTATAATAATTCTCCTTAGTAAATTATAGTCTCTCCAAGGAAGTAGATGTTAAAAGCTGATCTATATGCCAAAGAAATGATAGATCTGATATTTCTCAAACCAAAGATCCCCTAATTATTCTCTAGCATTCCCATGGAGATCCATTGTAGATTTTTGCTAACCAATACTGCTCTCCTTCATGTATTTTAATTTCCCATCTTATTCCATGACTCATCCCTTTTGTGCCCCCCTCCAATCTTCTCCAGGATTGTCTGGATTAAAGAGGCCTTCCTACACGTATTTTATTCTGTTCTCTTGTCTTATCAAAGAGAGACTAACTGTAGTCTTTGTCTCCTGAGGAGACTTAGACAGTAGGTCTGGTCACTTGACTATGATTATGCATTTGTTAGTGTATACAATGTCCCAGTAGATAGCTGTGTCTGTAGAAAACTAATATGAATTATTATAATGTATCTGAGTGTCTTAGAATCTGTATCTAATTACTATGCAAAAGAATAACATTTATGCATATGTTTAACCATGGCAGATCAACTTTCTTAAGACATTTAGCTTACTTTTACTATTGAAATCTCAATTATTTTTCTTTACTGCACTAACTATGCACACAGTTTGAAACAATTAAAAAGAACAATGATGAAAAGACTTGTGTCTTGCTCCTAGCTCTGTTATCAGTTACTTAGTGTACTTGGGCAGACCATTCCATTTCTTTGAGAATCTGCTTCTACGGTGGTGGGATATAAATTAAAAGGACACTGGCTGTATAATTTACATTGCTACTGTTTGCAAAGTTTAAGCAAAAGTATCATAGCATATTTTACAAATTGAAAAATGAGAGCAAATTTTATTATAAGAATTCTGGTTACTAGAATTCCTCCAGTGATTAATTCCTTAAACCAATAAACAAAAATATTGTCACCTAATCTATTCTAGGCATTATACTTGGGTACAAATATAAGTACAAACGTCAAGGGGCAAAAAAAAGAATAATCACATCTTTGTGAAACTTACAGGTTACTTAGAGATTTACATTGTTGTTGTTGTTGTTATGTGCCATCGAGTCACTTGAGACTCATAGCGACCCTATGTACAACAGGCCTAAACCCTGCTCTATCCTGTGCCAATCGCACTGCCTCTGACACACCCATCTGATTACCCCAGTCACTGAATCAATCCATCTCATAGAGGGTCTTCCCTTCTTGTGCCATCCCTCCACCCTCCCAAGCATGATGTCCCTCTCCAAGGACCTGTCCCTCCTTGCAACATGCCCAAAGAGGTTAATCAGAGGGTTATACAATTTGATGGGGGGGCATGGTGAAGGAAATTGGGAAGCTCTGATGTGAACAACAATGTATTTGAACTGTGTAAATAAAAATTAAGACAAGTAATAGTCCTCAATGCTGATAAATGTCACTAAGCAAAGACACAAGGTGATATGATAAATAAAATTTGGATTTGGCTTAAGAAAATGCAAGTGTTCTCTGAGAACTTCCTTACATAAATAAGATCTGAGAGACCAGATAAAGAAAGAATCTTCTCAGCAGAAGGACAACATATGGAGCAATCCAGAGACTAAAAAAAGCATAATGAGTCTGAGGTACATAAAACAAGGAGGCATACTTCAGTTTTAGAAAGGAGAATAGAGCATGGACTTAAAAAAAACACCAACCAATTTAAGCCCTGTTAGGAAGGTTTGATTTTCTTTTAAAAAGAATAAGAGGATGACATTTAAGGCTTTTTAAAAAGAAGACCTCTGATATGGTCAGAATTTCTTTTAGAAAATTTACTATGACTGAAATGTAGGAAATTTATGGAGGGAAAAAAATGACTGGTATTACCATCATCTCTGGACTACTTTAAGAGTTTAACTTAGATAAGACATTTGTTGAAAATGAAACATCTAAAGTAAGCAGAAGATCAAAATATGACCAAATGTTTTATCTGCTATTACTTTCTGACACAGCAATATTCTTACTCCTGGCTTTGAAAAAGAAGAAAAAATATACAGAGTTTTAGTCTAATGAAATCTTTCTATTATGTGAGTGTTAAGAAATGTCATACTAGTGACTGTAACAAATAACTTCTGTTATCCCAGTGTCTAAAAAAACCCACTTTATTTTACCCTCACATGAGTTTTCAATGTAATTGTCTTAATATGTAAACAGCTCTTCCCACAACACATTTATTATTTCAGACTTCTTCTACTCTGTCATTGAGCCCTTCTCTAGAGTCTTAAAGCCCTATAATTTATGAGAGATGAGAAAAATGAGGATGGAAACATCAAAATTAACAACCAAGTTGCTTGGCCTGAAGTGACACGTAACCCTTCTATACACATTCCTTTGATTAGAATTCTTTTCATTGTCCCTGTAGAAACAAGAATGTGGAATAGAAAGAACAGATCTGAGAAAAGAATGTTTTGCTAGACAGTTGCTTCCCCAAACTGGCCAGAAAATAGGAGAGACATTACAAATTATTGCTGTACACTTAGTTATTTTTGTCAGTACCTCAGAGTAAATTATAAGTGTAAGAAGGTTGAAGGGAAAAAAAAGAGTACTAATATTCCATTTGTTCTGGTGCCCTAGAGGCAGAAGCTGTACTGTAATCTTGAAGGTACAAAGTTCGAGGCCACCAGCCAAGGGGAAAAAGATAGGCAATCTCCTCCCATGCTGTTAACTGCCTCTGAAAACCTGCTGGTGGGTCAGCTATGGGTCTATCCTGACTACAGTACACAACATCAACGATATTTCATGGCATAAATTAAAGAAAGATACCGTCATACTCATTTATTGACACATTTGTGACCATCTTCAATTGCTTCCTAAACAACTGAAAGTTGGACAAGGAAAAAGGATGACAGAAGAATCTACGCCTTTGAATTTTGATACTGGAGGATAGTACTGAATAGCCATGGGCTACCAAAAGGGGGGGCGGAATCTTTTTTGGAGGAAGTGTGAGAGAGTGCTTCTTAGAAGCAAAGGTGGCGAAACTTTGTCTCAAATACATTTGGACTGGTTGTTAGGAGGGGCCAGTCTTTGGGAAGAGACATGATACTGTGGAAAGCAGAAGGCTGGTAAACAACGTGTTGTTCAGTGAGACGGATTGACACTGCAGCAGTGTAACAGTGGGTTTGAGTATGGTGGAAATTGGGAGGATGGGAGAAGAAAGGGCAGGGTTCAGACGTATTGTTCATAGTGTTGCTATGAGTCACAATCAACTCAACAGTATGAACAACAATAATCAGTTATTAAAGCCTAAAATGTTTATTACCTAATCCTTCTAGACCAATAATTACTAAAGAATTTCTTTCTTTTTAGCTTAGATTTATCTGGCCAATGTTTTCAACTGTTAAAATAACAATTAATTGTTAGAGAATTTTCAAAATTTTCCTTATGGGCAAATCTATTTCCTTATTGAATTATATTACACTGTGTATTGTCCATATGCACTAATTAATAACACAAAAGAAGTTATATCATCCTTTAATTATGCAAGTAAAATGTCTCACATTGTGAGGCCAAATGCTGACCAGACAGAACTTGTCTTTGTTGTCTGGCAGAATGAATAACAACACACTGTTAATCTTTCTGTAATATATCAAAACAGTTGAGGAAACCATTTAGGTACTTAGGAAATTGATGTGACAGAGATATTGACTATATGATAAAACAATTTACTGTTTATATTATGAAATGTTCTAATAATAACAATTTAAAAAATCTGGAATAATGAGCCCAGACAACCATTAGGTTTTACATCTGCTAAATCATTTGTCTTCCAGTTTTATCCTACTAAACTGATCCTTGTGAATTATCTTTCCTTCAAAAGGATATGTTTTATTACTTTTTCTGAAATAGAGGGCATCATCAGAGAGACATGAAAGCTTCTCCTTGTGCTGCTAAATAAATTAAAATCTTAAAATATTTATTCAGGAAAAATATATCTATAACTTGGCTTGAAAGAAGGACTGATAGATGGCATATACCAAGTCTATAGTCAAAGAGATGAGGGAACAGAACTCTAAATTCCTAGAAATTTTATAAGTGCTCTGAAAAATTTCCCTCACTTAAGTCATCTAAGCATTCATTTCTTAATCTGTGAAATGGAGTATAATTTTCATTTTATCACATTGTGAACCTAAATTTGAGCAAGTAATATATGTAAAGCATGAAGTGTCCTGTAGAGAATACACTGTGCATTGTGTTGTTTATTTCTCCTTCATTCCATTGTACTGTTTAGGTTTCCCACAATGAATCAACTATCTCTGTAAAATCTTTCAGTATCTCTGAACTATTTAGTCATATTTAGCAATGTTTCTTAGTTCATGAGAAGTGAAATAATTATATCCATTATATATTTAGATTCAATAAGCTTCTTGAAAAGGAAACAGAGTATGAAGATATTGTTGATAGTTTTGCTTCACATAAATACCAGATACACCATGGAGAATTCTTCTGGTAATAGCTTGGACAAAGTGTGTGTATACTTATCTGTGGCTATTATCAAACTTCTTTCTTCAACTAACTCAGTGCTTACTCAAATGACTTATGTCTAGAATGTGTGTGTGTGTGTGTGTGTGTGTGTGTGTGTGTGTATTTGTGGTTACACAAGGGTCAGAGGAAAGATTGTATGCTCTTCTTGGGTTCAAGGTTCAACAACATGAATTTTCCCTCATAAAGGCTTCTTTTTTTTAATTAAAAGCATGTCAGATATTAAACCTACAACAAGCAGGTCGATATGACACAACTCTCTAGCATAAACTAACTTGATGCCTGACAGTAACAGTTGATTATAATAAACTATCTGTCAGAGACCTCTCCAAAGTACTGAAGAGCAACAATCTCAATCTGGAGACTAATCCAGGCCATAGCCTTTGCAATTAGTTGTTATGCATCGGGGATCTAGATGGTGAATAGGGGTGTTAAAGGAGAATTGATGCCCTTGAGCTGTGGCGCTGAAGAAGAGTATTAATTATACCGTGGACTGCTAGGAGAACAAACAAGTTTGTCCTGAGAGGTTAAATCTAGGCTGCTCCTTGGAGGAAAGGATTCTGAAGCTCTGTCAGACATACTTTGGACATGTTGCAAGGCAAGATCTGTCCTTAGAGAAGGATGTCATGCTTGGGAGGGTGGAGGGATAACTCAGGAGAGGAAGACCCTCGATGAGATGTATTGATTTAGTGACTGTGGTAATGGGGGTAAGTGTGTCAGAAACAGTAGTATTGTCATGGGATAGAGCAGGGTTTAGGGCTGTTGTACATAGGGTTACTATGAGTTGCAGGTGACTCAATGACACATAAAAACAATACTGTGGAAGAGGCTGTACTTTGCCTCATAGAGATAAACATTCATTTCAGTGACAGAGTTGCCTTTTCTGTCCAAAACAGTCTTACTAATACTGTTCATTCAGATAATCTTTTCAATTTGTATAATGAGCAAATAATCTGGGGAGCTGGACTATAAGAGAAAAAGTGACATTAAGATTGGAGCAAGATTCATTAACAACCTGTGTTATGCAGATGACATAAATTGCTTGCAGAAAGTGAAGAAGACTTGAAGTATTTCCTGATGAAGATAAAAAACTACAGCCTTCAGTGTGGGTTACATTTCAAAATCGGGGGGGGGGGGGAATCTCACCAACAGGCAACTTCATTATAGATGGATAGAACATTGAAGTGGTCAATTATTTCATTTTACGTAGACCCACAGTCTATCCCCATGGTAACAGCAGTGAAGAAATCAAAAGACATGCTGCATTGGATAAATCTGCAATCAAGGAGCTTTCTAATGTGTTAATGAGAAAGGATATCAGTTTAAAGACTAAGGTGTGTCTGATTCAAGCTACACCATTTTCTATTGTTTCTTCTGCCTCTGTAATTTGGACAATGAATAAGGGAAACAGAAGGAGAATCCTTTTATTAGACTTTTGGTACTGAAGAAGAGTACAGAATAGACTCCCAAAGCAACTAACAAATCTGCCTTGGAGAAATAGCAATGAGGGTGCACTAAATGGCAAAGGTAGTGAAACTCTATTCCATATACTTTGGGTATGTTGTCAGGAGGAATCAGCCCTTGGAAAAAGACATCATAGTTGGAAAAATAGAAGGTCAGTGAAAGAGAGTAAGACCTACAATTAGGTTAATTAAAGTAATAACAGTGTAACAATGAGCAAACATTGAGATGATGGTGCAGGATGGGACATGATTCAGATATGTTGTTCATAGAGTTTCTATGAATCGTAGTTGACTCAACAATATATGATAATATAATAATAAAAGTCATGTTATCCCACAGAATTTAACTGTATAAACTAGAGAGCTTTTATTAGATCAGCTATGAGTCGGTTCCAACTGGACAGTACAAAACAACAACAAATGAGGTCAAACTGCTTTATAGGGTTGTCCTAGCTGAAAAACTTTTACAGTGTAAATCACTCCGGTTGTCTGGTGTAGTTTGCGAGGCAAAATTTAGACAAAGAAAACCATGATTTATATGACCATCTATTGAACTTAAGTACTGACTTAGCACAGACATACCCACAAATGTGTAAAATAAGACAGAAAGAAGCTTGCGATTACATTAAGTAAGGTGAAAAAGTGGAACTTCTTGTAGTTGGATTCTATTTCCATAAAGTTTTCTGGTAATTCTTATTTCCTAATTGTGTGTTTCTATTTCTTGTGACCAAAGTATCTTGAGCAAGTATTCAGGTATTTGCCCTTCTTATCTCTCAAGCTAAAAATATCCATATAAATAACTTGCTGCTGAGTTGAATACAACTTACAGTGACCCCATGCATTGCTGAATAGGACTCAGATCACAGGAATTTTATAGTTCTGAAGTTTTGGGAACAAATTGTGAATACTTTTTTCAAGACACTTCTGGGTAGATGCAAACATCAACTTTTAGGTTAGCTGCTAAGTGCTTACCCTTTCGTGCCACTTGGGCAATTATAGTGAGAGCTCTGGTGGCCTAGTGCTATGAAGCTGCACTGCAATCCCAAAAGCATGTGTTTCAAACCCACCAGCTGCTCCATAAAAGAAGGGTGAAAACTGTTTAAAAAGGATATGTGATTAGGTATTATTGTCATGACGGGAGTCCAGAACGAAGGCTGCATAGTGGAGTGGACCTGGGGGGAGGGATTGTAAAACAACGAAAGAATTTTTATCTTACTTTTCAAAAAGAAGAGCAAATTGGGAGGACGGTGGAGTGGGAAGGGAGAAAAGTGCAACAATTAATGAATGGAAATCCTCAGTCTCTATAAAGTTTCATTAAAATGAATAATAATTTAAAAAGTGGGAAAAAAAAAGGATTAGCAAACTCCTCCCATGCCATTTATTGCCTCTAAAGGATTCTGGGGCTTCGTCTGACATACTTTGGACATGTTGCAAGGAGAGACAGGTCTGTGGAGAGGGACATCATGCTGGGCAGAGTGGAGGGACGGCACAGGAGGGGAAGACCCTCTATGAGGTGGATTGATTCAGTGACTGGGGCAATCGGGATGGATGTGTCAGAGGCAATGAGATTGGTACAGGATAGAGCAGGGTTTAGGGCTGTTGTACATAGGGTCGCTATGAGTCGCAGACGACTCGACGGCACATAACAACAACAACAACAACAAAAGTCCATTGCATGATCAGCTATGAATCAATTTCAACTCTAGGGCACACAACAATAGGTGATTATAATGAAAATGTTTAGTAACAAGTGACCAAAATATAAAATAACGTAGAATGAAATAAAAGGCCATAAATGAATAAATGATTTGAACAATAAAAGCAAAGTATTGACTGATATAACTGAAAAATAAGTAGGCCAAAGCTTGATCTCACACTTCAAATGAGAGCTCTAAGGACTTTCCACTCATGATTTCCCTCTACTGCTTCTCTGTTGGCTTCATCCTCAGGTTTTCTTTCCAAGGAGACCACTGGGAATTCCAGCATCTTCCTCTGGCTTTGAAACGAGGACGGTGACTCTAGAGCTGGTCTTGGATTCAGAGTCACACAAATGTTATGTCTGAGAAGCTGAGCCGCCCCAAGTATCTCCCGAAAATACAAAGATACTGTTGGGAGCAAAAATGGAAGGACAAGTAGGGATGATGTAAACAGGGAAATAACAACAAAAAATCACTTTAAAATTTCTTTCCAGGCACTATTCTATATAAGGGGCCCTGCCAATCCAAAGGCATGCAGTCCAAATCTGCCAGCTGCTTCACAAGAGAATAAAGGGCAACCTCCTCCTGTGTGATTTACTGCCACTGAAAACCCACTTGGAAGGACAGCTATGAAATCTGTTAACACTGAAAAGTGCATAACGTCATCTACATGATTTTTAAATCATCAGAGACTTTTAAAGTATCCGATATACCTCTAAACTTCAAGTCAACAAAAGAGTAACAACAGAATAGTTCTGTGAAAGTAATAAATCTATATCTATATCTACACATCTCTCTGTCTTCTCTGTCTATATATAGACACACAGAGATATCTGTATATCTATACACAAAGCTATACAGTCTTTTACTGTACAAGGATGTAAGACCTTGAAATTGCTCTGGTGAACATTACCATGCAAAGCCAGTACACAAAATATATTCTGTCTATTCCCAACTTTCATTCAAATTCTTTGCATATATTAGTAAGGGTCAATCAAAAGTATTCATGCTCATATAAAAGAAAAATGCTGGTGGTATATGCTAAGATGAGTCACTATTCCTGGGTGATTAATTAATATGTAATGTTAGTTGTCTTCCATTTTATAACCAATATTCTACAAATTTTTTTTATTTAATTTCTTTATTTTTCATTTCATGAACATCTACAGAGATTTTGGAATTCCATTCATTCATTGTTGCACCCCTCTCCCCGCCCCCCCACCCCGTTTTCTCGTCTCCTTCAAACGCAAAAGAAAATCTCCCTCATTGGTACGTAATCCCCCACACACATCCCCCAATCCCCAAATATAATCCTCTCTGCAACCCTCATTCCGTACTCTTACGATAAACATAATGCCCTAAAATATAAAATATTCTCTCCCCCAAAGACTTCAATGCCGTAAACATATTTCATCCAGTTTTTCTTAGTCTTACCCACATCCCGATGTCAGCCTCATTCTACAACAGTGGCACCATATAGCATTTGTCCCTTTGTGCCTGAGATACCTCACTCATCATAATGTCCTCCAGGGTCACCCATTTTGAATAATATTGCATGAGTTCCTTGTTTTTCAATGCAGCATAATATTCCATTGTGCCAATATACCACAGCTTCTCTACCCACTCGTTTGTTGATGGGCATTTGGGTTGTTTCCATCTCCAAATATTTTTAAGGAAATAAAATACTTAAGGATTCTTTTGGCAGAATGTTAAATGATCCAAGAAGCATTAAAAGATGGAAAGAGTATATAGAGTCACTGTACCAGAAGAAAATGGCTGACAGAGAAGAATTTCATGAAACAATGTATGAGCAAGAATCTGTGTAGATGAAGAAGGAAATTCAAGCTGTTCTGAAATAATTGACAAAAATCAAGGCTCCAGGAATGGAAGGCATAACACTTGACATATTTCAGCAAACTGATGCTGTCCTGGATGTGCTCAATAAGTTGTGCCAAGAAATGTGGAGGACAGCCACCTGGCCAGCTGACTGAAAGAGATGGATATTTTTTCCCATTCTAAAGAAGGGTGACCTGACAATGCAGAAATTATCAAACAATATCATTAATGTCACAGGCAAGCAAAATTTTGCCGAAAATTATCCAAAAACGATTGGAGTAACACATCAACAGAGACCTGCGGGATGTGCAGACTGGGTTTAGAAGAAGCCCTAGTACCAGGGATATTCTAGATAATGTTAGATGGATCTTGGCAATAAACAGAGACTACCAAAGGAATGTCTATCTGTGCTTCACTGCCTATGTAAAGGTGTTTGACTGTGTGGATCAAAACAAACTGTGCTTGACTCTGTAAAGAATGGAAACCACAGAACATTTGATTGTGCTTATGCAAAACCTATACTTGAACCAAGAGGCAGTTATCAGAACAGAGCAAAGAGACACTGCAAGGTTCAAAATCAGGAAGGATGTCTATCAGGAATGTATTCTGTCTCCATACCTTTTCAATCTGTATGCAGAACAGATCATTGGGGACTCTGGGCTCACTGGGGAGAAATGTGGCACCAGGATTGGAGGGAGATTCATCAACAACCTGTGTTATGCAGATGACACAACTCTGCTTGCTGAAACTGAGGAGGACGTGAAGCACTTGCTGCAAAAGGTCGAGGACTGCAGCCTTCAATATGGATTGAAGCTCAACATCAAGAAAACAAATATTCTCACCACTGGGCCAATTGGCAGCATCATTATGGATGGTGAAGAGATTGAGATTGTTAACACTTATTATTAATATGTTTGGTTCCATAATCAACACTCTTGCTACCAGCAGCCAGTAAATCAAAAGATGAGATGCATTGGGAAAGTCAGCTGTCAGGGGCCTCTTCAGAGTACCGAAGAGTGTCAGAGACCTGGACAGTGACTAGGGATAATAAAAAGAGAAATTATGTCTTTGAGCTGTGGTGCTGGAGAGGAGTGTTGCATATACCATGAACTGCTACAAGAACAAACAGATTCATCCCGGAGAGGTTGAAACCAGGCTGCTCCTTGGAGGCAAGGATTCTGAAGCTTCATCTGACAGACTTTGGACATGTTCCAAATAAGGACTGGTCCTTGGAGAGGGATGTCATGTTTGGGAGGGTGGAGGATAGCATAAGAGAGAAAGACCCTCGATGAGATGTATCAATTTAGTGATTGGGGTAATGGGAATAGGCATGTCATAGTGAGCTTGGCACAGAAGAGAACAGGGTTTAGGGCTGTTGTACATAGGGTCACTACACAACACAACAACAATAATGATTGTTCCTAAGACAGACAGCATGAGGAAATGTTAGCGGAAAATATGATGTTGCATCACATGAATCTATGGGGGGGAAGTTTTCATATTTTTATATAAGTAGACATTTAGGGCTACTTCCAAACAAATGCATCAAGAAATTGCCTTGTTACTAAAAATAGAGGAATGGAAGACATTTATTAATTATACTCTTATCTTGATTGTGTCTCTTCAAATGCACAAGGTATTTAAATCTATCTCCTTTGAACAAAAAAAATCGTGGGATTTTTGTGAAACCACAGGCTATAAAATAGGTTTTACTTTGAAGTCATGTTAATTTTGTCGTTAACAATGTAGACTCACTATGTTTTCACCGTAAAATGACAAA
>NW_006399770.1:7261946-7288184 GCF_000299155.1 Elephantulus edwardii
GGAGGGGAAGACCCTCTCTGAGGTGGATTGATTCAGTGACTGAGGTAATTGGGATGGATGTGTTAGAGGCAATCCGATTGGCACAGGATAGAGCAGGGTTAGGGCTGTTGTACATAGGGTCGCTATGAGTTGCAAAGGACTCGACGGCACATAACAACAACAATATAAAATTACATGCTAATCTTTAAATCTTTTATTAGTGGTGTACTAAACCATGGGGCATTTACAATAATGCATATCACTCTAAATAAACATCTCCCAATAATCTTTTGTAAACCATGATAATACAGCACTCTGGGACTTAATATAGGCATATTCAAATTTATCATTTTGCAATACTTAAGTATGTTTGGGAAGAATATTAAATAGTACAAGAAGCATTACCAGAATATAGCAAGAGTGTCCAGAGTCACTGTACCAGAAAGAATTGGCTGACAGAGGAGAATTTCATGAAACATGATATTTTCTGTATGAGCAGGACCTTGTTGTGATGAAGGAAGAAGTTCAAGCTACTCTGAAAGAATTGCAAAGAACAAGGCTCCAGGAATTTACAGCATACCAACTGACATATTTCAATAGACACTTTCCTGGATGTGCTAAGTTGTGCCATGAAATCTGGAAGAAAACCACCTGGCTAATTGATTGGAAGAGATCAATAATTTTTCCCATTCCAAAGAAAGATGACCCAACAGAGTATGGAAATTATTGAACAATATAATTTATATCACATACAAGCAAGATTCGGCAGAGAATTATCCAAATATACTGGAGCAGAACAACAACAGAGAACTGTTAGATGTGCAGGCTGGATATAGAAGAGGCTGTGGCTCTAGAGATATTTTAGCAAATGTTAGATTGATCTTGTCTGAAAGCAAAGAATACTAAACTAATGTCTGTCTGTGTTTCATTGACTATGCAAAGGTGTTTGTGTGGATCACAACATACTGTGGTTGACTCTGAAAAATGGGGAATCTCAAAACATTTGACTGTGCTTATGTGCAATAGCATGGTTCAAAGTCAGGAAGGGTATACTCCAGGGATGTATTCTGTCTCCATACCTTTTCAACCTATGTGCAGAACAGATCATCTGGAAGGCTGGGCTTTGTGAAAAGGATTATGTCAGCAGGATTGGAAGAAGATTCATCAACACCTGTGTTATGCAGATGATACAACCCTGCTTGCTGAAACTGAGGAGGACCTAGAGGACCTGAAACACTTGCTGCAGAAGGTCAAGGACTGCAGCCTTCAATAAGGATTGAAGTCAATATCAAGAAAACAAAGATTCTCACCACTGGGCTGATAGATGGTGAAGAGATTGAGATTGTTAACAGCTTCTATTTGCTTGGCTCCACAATCAACACTCTCAGTACCAGCAGTCAGGAAATCAAGAGAGGAATTGCATTGGGAAAGTCAGCTGTCAAGGACCTCTCCAGAGTACTGAAGAGCAACGGCATCAGTCTGGGGGATAAGGTGTGTCTGATATAGACCACATTCTTCACAATTGCTTGCCCTGCATCAGAGAGCCAGACAATGACTTGTGACGATAGAAAGATAATTATGTCTTTGAGCTGTGTGGTGTTGAATATATCCTGGACTTCCAGGAAAACAAACAGACTCATCCTAAAGAGGGTGAAGCTAGGCTGTTCCTTAGAGGCTTGGATTCTGAAGCTTTGTCTGACATACTTTGCGCATGTTGCAACGAAGGTCCTTTGAGTTGGACATCATGCTTGGAAGGGCAGAAGGATGGAGAAAGAGAGGTAGACCATTGATGAGGTAGATTGAAACAGTGACTGGGGTGATGATGGTAGGTGTGTCAGAAGTTGGCACAGGATAGATCAGGTTTCACGGCTATTGTACAATGGGTTGCAAAGAGTTGCAAGCAACTCAACGGCAAGTAACAGCAACATGATTTAGTCAACAAATTTTATTTTTAAAATACGTTTATTTAAAACTCAAATTCCATTATTCCTTTAAATTAAAATTAAATGCTGCAACAATTTTTTTCTCTGCAGTTTAATATATACTTATGATTTATTTTAGTTATGCTCCAGGAAATTAAAGCTGTATTGCGATGGGAAAGTCTGCTATTAGGGACCTCTCTAAAGTACTCAAGAGCAACGGTGTCTCTTTGGAGACGAAGGTGCACCTGATACAGGTCATGGTCTTTGCAATCACTTGTTATGCATCAGAGAGCTGGACAATGACTAGGGAGGACAAAGGAGAATTGACGCCTTTGAGCTCTGGTGCTGGAGAAGAGTATTGAATGTACCATGGACTGCCAAGAAAAAAAAAACAGATTCATCCTAGAGAGGGTTAAATCAGGGTACTCCTTGGATGCAAGGATTCTGGGGCTTTGTCTGACATACTTTGGGCATGTTGCAAGGAGGGACAGGTCCTTGGAGAGGGACATCATGCTTGGGAGGGTGGAGGGAGGGCGCAAGAGGGGACGACCCTCTATGAGATGGATTGATTCGGTGACTCGGGTAATCGGGATGGGTGTGTCAGGCAATGCGATTGGCGCAGGATAGAGCAGAGTTTATGGCTGTTGTACATAGGGTCACTAAGAGTCGCAAGCAACTCAATGGCACATAACAACAACAACAACAACAACAACATTGGATTCTATTGGCTAGGAGTTTATTAAGAATTTTGTATGTATATTCATGCGAGATAATGGTCTGTAGTTTTCTTTCTTGATAATATCTGTGCCTGGTTTTGGTATTAGGGTTTTGCTTGCTTCATAGAATGACTCTGGGGGTTATTCCTTCCCTTTCAGTTTTTAAAAATAATTTAGGTAGAATTGGTGATAGATCCTTTCTGAATGTTTGGTAGAATTCAGCTCTGAAGTCATCTGGTCCAGGACTTTTCTTATGGGGAACTAGTTTTATGACCTTTTCCATTTCTTATTTTGTGATGGGTCTGTTCAAGTGTTCTTTAGCTGTTCTTGTCAATCAGGGTAGAGCATGATTTTCAAGGAATTTGTCCGTTTCCTCTAGGTTTTCAAAATTTATCAGAGTATAGATTTTCCTACTATTCTGACATTACTGATTTAATTTCATCTGGTTCTGTTGTAATGTCACCTCTATCATTTCGAGTTAACCTGTGTCTTCTCTCTCCCTCTCTCCTTTTTTTTTTGTTGTTGAGTTTGCCAGAAGTTTGTCAATTTTATTGATACTTTAGAAAAACCAGCTCCTGATCTTATAAGTGATTCTAATTGTTTTCCTGGCTCATTGTTTCAGCTCTTATCCTGATAAGTGCCTTTCTTCTAGAGGGTGTAGGCTTAGATTGTTGTTATTTTTCTATTTGATGAAGGTATTGAGTGAGATCATTAATTTTTTTTCTTTTTCTTTATGTGTGTGTGTGTGTGTTTACTACTATGAACTGTACCCTGAGGACTGCCTTAGCTATATTCCAAAAAATTTAGTATGTTCATTTCTTATTTTCATTTGTTTCAAGGAACTTTTTCATTTCATTATTTCTTTTATCACCCAGTCATAATTCTAGCAGAGAGTTACTCAGTTTCCACATGGGTGGTTTTGTAAGCTTTACCCTCCTGTGGTTAATTTTGAGTTTTATGACTTTGTGGTCAGAGGAGATACTTTTTATTATTTCAGTATTTTTTAATTTGTTTGTGGCCTAATATATAATTGCTAATGTATTATATATGTAATATGTAATTGTTTTGTGTCCTAATATATGGTTGATTCTCAAAAAGGTACCATGTGCACTTGAGAAGAAAGTGTATTGAATTTTAGTTGGGAGTAACACCTGAATATATCCACAAGGTCGAGTTGGCTGATTGTATAGTTCGACCTTCAGCATCTTTGTTGAGTTTCTTTTGAGTTGACCTGTCCTTTGGTGAAAGTGATGTGTAGAAGTCTCCTACCACTATTATGTTGCTGTCTATTTCTTTCCTTAAACTGACATCCTTATTCTTTAAAACTGTAGATTGTGGAGTCAAGTAAAATGAAATCCTAAAAAGCTGCAATCTTTTTTCCATCCATCATGATGTTGCCTATTAGTCCAGGGGGAAGGATTTTTATTTTCTTGATATTGAGATGTAATCCATATTGAAGAATTTAATCTTGTAATCCATATTGAAGAATTTATTCTTCTTCTTATAAGTATACTTGATGTTCTTCAGGTAACTGTTTCAAGTTATCTTCACTTCGTGCAAGCAGAGGTATGTCATCTGCATAATAAAAGTTGTTGATGAGTATTGTTCTAATTCTGATGCCACATTAAAAAATAATGGCTTAAAATGTAATTTTCAAATATGATGACTTAAACAATTTGTAATATATTCCTTGGAAAACATCGTTTTCTATCGTTGAAGTCATGGCACAACTTTTTTTGCTGCTAATATTTGTAACTGATACTCTCTTTTTATTCTTAATCCTATTAAAATGTGTCTATTTTATAAACTCTTCAAAGAGTTAAGGTTTTATTTATAATTTTTTTCTTTCTATTTAGTTAAGTATGCTTTCTTGTTAATATTTCCTTTTTTAGTTTTGTGCCATTGTTTTTATAACTCCTTTAAATTGGATGATTAGATTAATGTTTAATTCAGAGCAATAAAAGAATTATATTTATCTACTCTCCTATAGTTTAGACTGGAATGCTTTTAATTTTCAGTTATAAACATTTTCTAATGTCCATTATGATTTCTTTCTTGAGACAAAAATTATTGGCAATATATTTTCCAAAGAAATATCTTTAAATTAGATTTTTAAATTATTCTAAATTGAAAGAACTTTAATATAGCATATAATATGTTTAGAAACAATTGCTTGGTATTTACTAGCATTGACTCTATGACCTACAAGAGGAACAGTTTTTTATCTGGCCAATCATATCAGAGAAAAATTCACATTATGAATTGTTAGATGTAGAATAGTATTATGTGCCGATTAGGTCTGATTATTTAGCATATTGTACATATATTCTATATCCTTATTAGTATTTTTATCTGTGTGCTCAATCAATTGTTGTGACTTCAATGTTAAAATGTTTATATTATGAACAATATTTTATTGGGCGTGTTCTGGTAGCATAGCGCATTACATATTTGTAATGATATGCAATGAATAGTGTATTGCATGCTGGGCTGCTAATGGAAAGGTGAGTGATTTGCATCCAGACACTCCAAGGGAGAAAGAGAGGCAATCTCCTAAAAAAAAATATCCAGCCTCAGAAACTATAAAGAGAATCCTCATGAGTCACAACCAAATCCACAGCAGTGGTAATGGGTATGTATCTTAAAGCTATGTGTTTTTTAAGTACTTGCAGATTTAGAGTTTTTATGGTGATGTCTCTTCTTCTGTGTAATGTTGAAATTTTTTGAATTTTAAAACAAATCTGCTTTGAAATAATGTTTGTCTGATACACACTCTCAATGAATCTTCATTTAATATTTGCCTAGCATAGTTATTCTTTCAATTTTCCATCATTTATGTTTAATTCTTAAAGCATTCTTTGAAAATGACATATATCTGAATTGTGTTTATTCAGCCTGAGATTATTTTCTTACTTACATATTTGCACTACTGTCATTTCTTCTGATTACTGTTAATTCTGCCACTTAAGTTGTCTTGCCTTTCTCTGCTCCTTTTCATTTTCTCCTTATCTGTTTCAGGTTTTTTTTTTATTAATCATGCATGCTACATTTTATTTTCCCTTGAATATGAAAAGTTTCCACTGAGCTAACCCTGAATTTTACCAAAATCACATGTGTCAGAACAGTGCCCTTTAGGGTTTTCATTGGCTTGTTTTTGGAAGTAGGTTGCCAAGTCTTTCTTCCTTGGCACATACAGGTTAGCTAGCAGCCAAGGACATTAACTATTTGTGACTCAACAAAATACCATTGCTCATGGTTTTTATTTGCATTATCTGACATCCATTCTAAGATTTTAATTTCTTCTGCTGCCTCACATCAATCTTAGTAACTCTTGGGCCAGTTGCTGTATATACCTGATCAAAACACTTTTTCCATACTCTACCCTCCAGCTGCCTCTCTGGCACCAGTGGCATATATTACTTCACTTCTCATACTTAGATCATTTATTTATTTACCCATTCAGTATTTATAATATCCTATGTGTACCAGATTTCTAGGCACAACCTGCTGAGCAGATCCAGGGCTACATGTGTTTGATGAAATATCTTGATTGGTATTCCATCAATTCCTGAGACCCTATTTTATGCCAATTCCTTCATAGCAATTTGAACTTCCTCCTTCATAATTATTGATTATTGATCTTATGCCACCAAGATTGGAGGAAGACTTATCAATAACATGTGTTATGCAAACGACACAAAGTTGCATGTTGAAACTGAGGAGGACTTCAGTGTTTGCTCCAGAAGGCCAAAGACTGCAACCTTCAATATAGATCACATCTCAGTATCATGAAAACGGAGATCTTCACCACTGGACCAATAGACAGTATCATGATAGATGGAGAAATTACTGAGGTTATTTATGATTCCACCTTGTTTGGATCCACAATCAACACTCTTGGCACCAGCAATCAGGGAGTCAAAACATTAGTTGCATTGAAAAAAAATCTCTCAAGGATCTGTCCATAGTTATAAAAAGCAGCAGTCAGTCTAGAGACTAAGGTGCACTGTTCCAGGCCATAGTCTTCTAAATTGCTTGCTATGCATTTGAGAGCTGGGTGGTGAATAAAGATGACAGAATAAGAATCTTTGAGTTGTGGTACTAAGAAGTGTAATGAACATATTATAGACTGTGAAGAGAATAAATAGCTCTATCCTAGAGAAGGTGAAACCAGTTTGCTCCTTGGAGGCAAAGATTTTGAATCTCTTTCTCATATTGGGCATGTCACCAGGAGAGACTAGACCTTAAAAGAAAACATAATGCTTGGGAGGGTAGAGAGTCAATGTAAGAAAGGAAGACCCTGGATTGACACAGTGCCTATGGCAATGAGATCAGGTGCGTTAGAGAGAATGAGATCGGCTCAGGATACAGTAAAGATCAGAGCCATTTTTCATAGAGTAACTATTGGTCATAGTTGACGTGACAGTAAATAGCAACAACAACTATGTACCAACTATTCCATTATACTTTGCTTTATCTTCTCATTCTCCAGTTGGAAGAATTGAAGAATAAATTTAAGCCTCAAGTTTCTTGTTGTTATTGTTTTGTTTTTCTTTTTTTTAAATAAAATTTTACTATAATACTGATTTTAATGAACATTTACAATGAAGTTATATTTTTATTCATTCATTGCTGCACATTTTACCTCTTCTCCCTACTTTCTGCCTTCCCCAGTTCATTTATTTTTTTTTATTATTCATTCATTGTTGCACAATTACCTTCCTTACCCTCTCCTCCCATTCCTCTTTGCAATGATATATCTCTTTTTCTGGCTGTTGTCATACATAATGTCTAATCATATATTTCTTTTAGACAATTCTTGAATGATCCATGAAGTATCATAAGAAGATGAAGGGACAAAACAACTATGAGATATCATCTCAACCCAGTAAGAATAGCAAAATTCAACAGAACAGCAAGCAACAATGCTGGTGAGGTTGTGGAGAAACTGGACCCCTCATTCACTGTTGGTGGAAGTGTCGAATGGTGCAACCACTGTGGAAATTGATGTGGTGCTTTCTCAAAAAGTTGCAAATAGAGATACCATTTGACCCAGCAATTCCACTACTGGAAATATACCCCAAAGAGACCATAACTGCTACTCAAGCAGATATATGCACACCCATGTTTATCATGACTTTGTTCACAATAGCAAGGATTTGGAATCAACTTAAGTGCCAATCAACAAAAGAATGGATAGAGAAGCGGTGGTGTATTCACACAATGGAATACGACGCTGCATTGAAAAACAAGGAACTCATGCAATATTATTCAAAATGGGTGACCCTGGAGGACATTATTCTGAGTGAAATACTTAAACCACAAAAGGACAACTACTACATAGTGCCACTGTCGTAAAACAGGACTGACATTGGGGTTGAGGGGAGACTGAGAAAGATGAATTAGATTATGTATACTGCATTGAAACAGATGAAGGAGAAAACGTTTAAAAGGGATATGTGATTAGGTATTATTGTCATGACAGGAGTCCAGAATGAAGGCTGCACAGTGGAATGGACCTGAGGGGAGGGATTATAAAACAATGAAAGAATTTTTCTTTTACTTTTTAAAGAGAAGAGTGAACTGGGGGGAGGGGTAGGCAGGGAAAACTGCAACAGTGAGTGAATGGAAATCCAAAGTCTCTAAATTTTCATTAAAGTTAATGATAATAAAAAAAGAAGATGGAAGGAATACATGAAATCACAAAAAAGGATTGGTCAAAATTTTAACTATTGGTAACTCTACTAAAAAAAATTCAGAAATTAGCATATAATTAAGAGCCAATGATGATAAAGAAATAAGGTCAAGACACATTGAAGGCACTGGCAAATAACGTCACAGGAAGTGATAGGATACACATTGACATGTTCCAACTAACAGATACAGCCCTAGATGTACTCACCAATCTTTGCCAGGAAATTTGGAAGACAGCTGCCTGGCCAACTGACTGGAAGAGATCTATAGTTGTTCCCATTTCAAGAAAAATGATGATCCAAAAGAATGTGGAACTTAACAAACAAAATAATATCACATGCAAACAAAATGTTGCTGATCATCCAAAAATGATTAGAACACTACATTGGCAAAGAAATGCTAGAAGAGGTTTAGGAGAGACCATGGCACCAGAGTTATCATTGGTGATGTTTGGTCTGTCTTGTCTGAAAGCAGAGAGTATCAGAAGAAGGCATTTACCTGTGTGGATCATAACAAACTATAGCTAACACTGAGAAGAATGAGATCCTAGAACACTTAATTATGCTCATGTCCAAAAAGAGCAAAGAAACAAGGTATGGATTAAAATTGGGAAAAGTGTGGGTCAGGGCTGTATCCTTTATCTTTATCTATTCAATCTGTATGCTGAGCGAATCATTAAAGAAACCACACTTTATGAAGAAGAATGTGGCACCAGGATTGGAGGAAGATTCATCAACAACTTGCATTATACAGATGACACAACCTTGCTTGGTGAAAATGAAGAGGATTTGAGGCACTTCCTATAGAGAATCAAGGACTGCAGCCTTCAATACTGATTTCATCTCAACATAAAGAAATCAGAAATCTTCACTACTGGGTCAATCAGCACACAGCATCATGATAGATGGAGAAAAGATTAGCATTGTCAATTATTTCATCTTACTTTGATCTACAGTCAACATCCTTGATGTAAGCATCCAGGAGATCTGGAACTGTGTACAGCATTGGGAAAATCTACTGTCAGATATCTCTCAAAATTACTTAAGAGCAATGATGTCAGTTTAAAGACTAATGTGTATTTTATTCAAGACATATTCTTTCCAATCACCTGCTATGCATCTGACATTTAGAGAGTGAATAAGCATAACAGGAGAAGAGGTGATGCCTTTGAAGTATGTATCTTGAGAAGAATATTGAGTGTACCATGAACTTCCAAAAGAGCAAAACAATTATGTCTTGGAGAAAGTACATCAAGAGTACTCCTTAGAGGCAAGGATGGCAAAACTCCATCTTACACACTTTGGCACTTTGGACATGTTATTAGGAGAGGCTGTTGCCTAGAGAGGAACATCATGCTTTGTAAGCTGAAGAATCAGCAAAAGAGAGCAAGACTCTCAACGTGATGGATTGATATGTGTCTGTGACAGCAGGCTCAAGTTTGTTGAGAATGATATGAATAATATAGGTTAGGACAGAGTTCAGATATGTTGCTCATAGGGTTGCTCTAAGTCATACTCAACTCAACTGTATTTAACAGCAATAACTGTGTGCCGATATCTTTGCTGAAATGGAGGAAAACTACCAGCACCTGAAACATCATTTCCCATATCATGTGTCTTACATAAAGAGTTATGTAAATGTGAACAAAATACTTTGAAAATACTCCTAACTAATGAGTGATGCTTTCTTACTCTTTTCACACCCTACTCATTCACTAACAACCTCAAGTATCACATTATGGATATAACTGTTAGTCTTTTCCCATTTTCTTTGTTAGTTCAGTTTTCAAATGCTAATATTATAATGTGAACAGATTTTTTAAAACTATCCCAGCTAATATTTTTAAGATCCTCTAAAAGTCTAGGCATATACAATAAAAAAAATTTAAATAAGCTCATATAATTAAAATCCAGTAGGTGTTTGCAAGAGTAAGTTTTCTAATCTCCTTCTGCCCAACTTACTGCCTCTGGAAACCCACTAGAGAGTCAGCTATGAGTGATGTCTTACTGAACAATATACAACAAAAACAACAACAACATCATAAAGAAGCTAAAACAGCGCAATGGTTAAATACTCAGCCACTAATTGAGAGACTGGCAGGTCTGAGCCGTTTATTAGCTCTATAAGATAGAAGACCTGATGATCTGCTTCCATAATGATTAAAAATCTGCTTATGGTCACTGAATTACTTTTGACTGATAGTGACCCTATAGAACAGAGTAGAATTGCCCCAGAATGTTTCTAAGGCTGCACGTATTTATGAAAGCAGTTTACCACATCTTTCTCTCTCAGAAATGTGGTAGATTTCAACCTCTGACACTTTGGTTATCAACCAATTGCTTTAACAACTGTGCCACTAATACATTTTCCATTGATTGGCATTGTTGTTATGTACTGTTTAGTTGCAACCAACTTAATATTGATCTTTGAGTGGATTTTTAAGAGATAGTTAGCTGCATAGGAGGAGATTGCCCTTTTTTCTCCCATGGGGCAACTGGTGGATCCAAATTTCATTTCTTTGGAACAACAATGACATAGAGAGAGCTCTGTTGGCCAAGTGGCTAGAAAGTGATGCTACCAATCCAAAGGTGGGTGATTTTAATCTGCAGCCCTCAGGCCTGGTTTTAATTGTTTTGGGTCAAACATTCTTCTAAGTGGTACAGTACTTATCTGTCCATTTGCTGTACAGAGGTAACTCATGGCTGCTGTGATGCTGAACACTTTATTAAAGATTTCCCCCATATAACCTTTCAGTATTGAAATTCACGACTTGAATATGTTTTTAATTTGAATTTGTTTTAACTTGAGACATACCAAGAATCTTTGTACCTTTTGATTTTCTAACTCCAGCTCATTGCACTTTTCATTATAATAATTTACTTTGTGTTCTTGAGGTGCCCTCTGAAAGTGTTCATCTCTTATACTTCCACATTTATTCCCTTTGTTTTGGCCTCTCTACATTCTAGTGCAATTTTCAGTCTTTTCTAACATCTGTTTGGATGGGCAATTTTCTTCTGTGTGATTTACAGCCTAAATTCCTGCTGAAAGGTCAGCTGTGGGTCAGTTCTGACTCAATTGTATGACAAAAACATACACATAAAAAATCTTCTCCACTAGGGTAAAGTGAAAATTCACAGACTAGGGAAAAGTACTTGGTAATGATTTCAGTTTTAATATTAAGATGCACTTCCAGCTATGGTCTTTTCAATTAACTCATATCCCTATGAAAGCTGGAAAATGAATCATGATAACAAAAGAAGAATTAATGCTTTTTTTTGGTGTGGTGTGGGAGAAGATTATTGAATATGCCATGGATTGCAAAAAGAATAAACAAGTCTATCTTGGAGGAAGTGCAAGCAGGCTGCTCCTTAGAAACAAGATGACTGACATTTAGTCCTACATACTTTGGGTATGTTATCAGGAGGTGCCAGTCTTTGTAAAAAAGAAATTATGCTAAGAAAGATAGAGGGACAGAGAAAGGAAGAAGATCCCCCAAAATTGAGTTGACAGTAACTGTAACAATTGACTCGAGCATATGGACTTGATCATGAGAATGGTGCAGGTTAAGGCATGGTTTAGATCTGTTATGTGTAGGGTTGCTATAATTGTAGCCAAATTTTTGGCACCTAACAACAACAAATATCTATTGGAGGGTTTACCTATGAGTCAATTCTCACTCAACAAAATGAGTTGGTGTGTGCAATTAAGTCAGAACCAACCCATAGCGGACACTCTATCAGGTTTTAGAGGTAGTTAATCACATGGGAGACGATTGCCCATTTTTATCCCACAGAGGAGCTGGCGAATTTGAAGCTCATGTTTTTGGCTTGGCAGTACAACTCCTTACCACAGAACCCCAGAGTTCCTTATTGTTGTATATCAACTTTAAATTAGTTGGGCCCAGCTCGAGTTGGAGTAAAATTATCTCTTAAAGTCAAGGGTCTCGTAGCTCTTGAATGTTTGCACATCCTACATAGTGTGCTATATGAAAAACATTTGCTTGTTTCCCATTACCATATTCCCAAATCTTACATTGTTCTGGCATAGCTTTCTAGAGAAATTGGGGGGTGGGCAGTGGGGAAGAAGCAAGGGACAGACAGACGGTTCCACATATAAGTCAGAATAATTCAAATCATGTCCCTGTTATTATTTTGTCTAGGTCTCTGATATTATAGACCTAGGTAAGGAATTTGACTGTGTTGATCACAACAAATTGTGGCAAAGCCCTGCGTACTTTATTGTGCTTGTGTGAAAACTATACTCAGACCAGAAGCAGTCCTCAGAGCAGAACAAGGAAACATTGCCTGGTTCAAAATCAGGAAAAGTGTGCCAGGAATGTGTCCTGTCTATATATTTTCAATCTATATGCAGAGCAGATCATTTAAGAGGATGAACTTTATTAAGAGGAATGACACATCAGGACTGGAGGAAGACTCTTTAACAACCTATGTTATGCAAATCTTGCTTACTAAAATAGAGGAGGGTCTGAAGCACTTGATACAGAATGCAGAAGGTCAAGGACTACAGTCTTCAGTATGGATTGAAGCTCAATATCAAGAAGACAAAGATTCTTTGCACTGGGCCAGTTGACAACACCATGATAGATGATGGAGAAGAGATTGAGGTTGTTAACAATTACAGCTTGTTTGGCTCCACAATCAACACTCTTGGCATGAGCAGTCAGAAAATCAGTAGATTAATTGTATTGGGAAAGTCTGCTCTCAGGGAATTCTCCAGAGTACAGAGAAGCAATGATATAAATCTAGAGACTGACTTGTGCATGATCCAGGCCATGGTCTTCACAATTACTTACTATGCATCAGAAAGCTGGACAATGACTAAGGATGATAGAAGAAGAATTGATGCCTTTGAGTGTTGCTGCTGGAGAAGAGTCTTGAATGTATCATGACTGCCAAGAAAACTAATAGATCTGCCTTGGAGAGGGTGAATCCAAGTTTTTCCTTGGAGGCTAGGATTTTGAAGCTCCATCTCACATACTTTGGCCACATGGCCAGGAGGTACCAGTCCTTAGAGGAGGACATCATGCTTGGAAGAGTGGAAGGACGGTGAGGACATAAATTAAGGGACAGAAGAAGAAGACTCTGGATGATATGGATTGATACAAAAACGGAGGCAATGGTGGTAGGTGTGCTAGAATCAGTGAGATTGGCTCAGAGCAGGGCAGCGTTGCTGTGAGTTATAGGTAACTCAATGGAACATAACAACAACCACAAGTAAAAATAGTCACATATTTAGATGGTTATAGATTTTGTTGTTGTCGAGTGCCATGAAATCTGCTTCAAATTATAGCTATTTTATGCACAATGGTTCAAAATACCTGGTTCTGTGCCATCTTCACAAACTCTGCCATGCTTACGTCCATTTTTGTAGTCACTGTATCTATCCATCTCATTGAGGGTCTTCCTTTTTTTTTTTTTCTTTCCCCTGACTTTCTACTTTACCAGGCTTGATGTATTTTCTCCAGGAACTGGTCCCTCATGATAACATGTCCAGAGTCTCTCCATCCTCTCGTCAGGGGAATATTCTGGATGTACAGGACCCAAGACAAATTTGATTGTTCTCCCATATACTGAGAGTAAGTTTCAGCATAAATAAACCAAACCTATAGTTCAGGGTGATGCTCCATCAGGTGTTTCAGGCTAAAAGTTAGAGGAAACTATTTTCTCTTTCTTCTTTGATGCTTCTGGTGGATTCAAACCACTGATGTAGAGATTACAGTCAAGAAGACATGAGGACCGGTCTGCTGTGCCACATGAGAGTGCTAAGAGTCATAATCAACCCTACCACAATCCACAGTGGAACCTTTAGAACACATCCCTAGATTCCAAGAGCGCACGATCTGTAAGACCTAAGAGAATAGAACCTTAAATACATATGATTATTATGCATCAATTCAGAATCTGTATCCAAACAAAAAAAGCTGCTGTCTGAACCGAGAAAGTGAACATTGCATGATTTAAAATCAGAAAGGGTGTGCATCCGGGTTTTACCCTTTCTTAATACCTAATTAATCTGTGTGATGAGCAAACGGCACATGAAGTAGGACTCCATGAAGAAGAGTGTGCAATCAGCATTGAAGGAAGACTCATCAGCAACCTATGTTACACAGATGACACAACTTTACTTGCTAAAAATGGAGAGGATATGAAATTCTTGCTGCAGATGATCAAGGACTTTGGTATGGACTGTTGTTGTTAGTACCATTGGGTCAGAACTGAGCCAGAGCTGACCCTCCAGGGGGTTTTCAGAGGCAGTTAATCACACGAGAGGTGATTGTCCTACTCCCTTGGAGCAGCTGGCAAATTTGAACCATGTGCATTTGAAATTGCAGCACAGGATGTTTCTACTAGACCACTAGAGCTCTTAGCATCAGGAAAACAAAGGTCCTCACTAAAGGACCAACAGTCAACACTGATAGATAGAGAAAAGATTGAAGCTGCCAATGATCTCATCTTCCTTGGATCACCAATCAACACCCTTAGTACCACCAGTCAGGAAATCAAAGACGTATTGCACTGGGCAAGTCTACTATCAGAAACCTCTCCAAAATGCAGAAGAGAAATTATATCAGATTGAAGACAAAGCTGCATGTATTTCAGTCCATAGTCTTCTCAATCATCTGCTGTGCATTAGAAATGTGGACAATGAGTCAGGATGACAGAAGAAGAATTGATGCCTTTGAGTTATGATGGTGGAGAAGAGTTCCCAACATCCCATGAACTGCTCAGAGAACAGATACATATTTTAGAGGTTCTTCTTGGAGGCAAAGATGGCAAAGCTTCATATTTCATACTTTGAACCTGTGGCTAGGTGAGGCTATATCTTGGGAAGAAATATCAAGCATGGAAAGATGAAAGGTCAGCAAAGGAAAGGAAGACCTCTATTGAAATAGATTGACACACTGACTTCAGCAATGGGCTCTCGTGTGTCAGAGGTGATGAGGATGGCACAGGAAAGGGCAGGGTTCAGGCTGACTATTCATAGTGTCATTACGAGTCCTACTAAACTAGATGGTACCTAACAACAATACTAACATTACAGACATGAGACTATTATTGTGGAATCCCCATCTTTAGCACCAACCCAAGAAAAAGGATTTCTTATATCATTTTGGACTTTCCCCACATCAAGATCTTGTACCAAAGTTGTCAATGCATTTCGTACATTTTAAACCAAGTAATAACCATCTCACACGGCTTGATCTGACTTCAACATTATTGCTTTTTATTTTTTTTTTCTTTAGCTCCATAACTGTCTTAAATTACTCTTCCCTCCAGTGTTAGTGGTGCTGTAAAATTTTCAGGGACAGGCCTTTACTGCCTACTACAGCTTTCTGCTTTATTGTCAGCAGCAATTCCAATTCATTCCATTTCTGTGTCACTGTCACCCTGACTCCTATCTTTGGCTTATGCAGTCTCCTAAAGTTCAGAGCTAATATTGAAGCCATTGTTTCAATAGAAAAATAATATTCCTTGACTTTTTAAACATTAATAGATAGTCAAGTTTGGACCAAAAGTCCAGAAAAATAAAGTTATTTCCACGTATCAAGGGCTATTTCCAGACTCAGTGAACTACTGTGTGGCAAGGACTCTCATTTACCTGTTATAAGTAAAAAAACCCAGAAGATTTTAGGAAATAAATGGGCTTCTTTTCCAAGACCAGGGTTTAGTTTCTTGTTTTATCCCTGACTGGGTGGATCTGTAACAGCCAGTGAAGGTCTTAATCTCTCTAAAGGTCTCCCTCTCCGCCCCAACTCCTGTGTAAAAATTGAGATACAGCTACTGCCATTTATTTTTCCCCCCTCACTCAGAGAGCTTTACGTTTGAGACAAATAGAAAGAAAAAAAAAGAACATAGTACAAATTGTTACTGCTGACAATGCACCTGATCTTGTATTGAGCTAAGATGAACAAAATGATCTCTAGGGGAAAGAGAAAGTTTCACCTATGTGAGTTAAATGAATTCCTCCAAGACTCTAGGGAACAGTGAGATTGCTGTATGGTATACTGATGCCCCAAAGAGTTTATTATCTTCAGCCTGTGTGTGGATAACTTGCCCTGGCTTGATACAGAACCCAGTCAATAACAATGTCTTTCTGGATTTACACAGAAAAATTGGATAATATGTCTAGTACTTTATTTTTATTTTGGTATGAGTAAGTATCTGTACCAGAGGCATAGAAAAAGGGGTGGCTGTATCTTAGAGCCAACATCAGCCCCACACTTCCTGTCCCCCCACCCTAGCATGGGTGTGTAGGAAGACAGTACCTGAGTTAGCACCTGTAATTGAAAATAAGGTCAGAAGGAGGAAAGCAGAGGGACATTAAATGCTGATTGTGCCTTGGCTTCTGTCCCTTGCTTCCTCTCTCTATAGGGAAGTTGCACTGAAGAGAAGAAAACAGCAGAGAAAAAAACAAAACAGTGGGGGGAATACCTGGCTTAGGGAGAAGATTTAGTTGTTAGAATTTCTGGTAAAAAACTATGGGAGAGATGAGTCATATACCTTGTGATCTTTACCCTCTGTGACACTTGAGTCATTGAAGCAAAACAGAATGAATCCATTTATATTAGAAATAGGGACTTTCCTGGGAAATCCACCTGCATGGCTTCTTTACCTCTGACTTATATCTGAGAATGTAAACTAGTCATTCCAGGCACCTACCTCTCTTTCTCTGCAACAAATCTAATAAATAATTATATTGTGCTAAATATAGGCCAGGCACTTGGCAAATAGTAAATTAGTAACTGGTAGAATGACTGTAACTAAGGTTTGCCTGAGTCTCGATGTTCATCTTTTCTGCATTTAACCTGTAAATAAGCAGCTTTCACTTTTCCCTCTTCATAATTTTCAAAGCAAACTTGAAATTCTAAGAAATGTAATATGACATATTTTTCTGTAGTCTGATGATGTGATTTTGTTGTTTATTCTCTCAAGAAAAACTTAACCCTTCTTAATGCACTTTGAAATTGTAGGCTTCCCACTTTCTATCACACTCATTTCAGAAGTGTGTAGTTCGAAAAGATGGAAAATGGTATACTGCCAGAAGTCTTAAACTTTAAGAGATTTAAGAAGAAAACCAATGATATATAGAAACAATTAGTCCAAAGGACTAATAAACTAGGGAAACCTGATCCTCCACAGCCCTGGGACCAGAACTAAATGATGCTTGGCTTCCACTGGTGAGGACTCCAAGGGGATCACAGTAGAAGAGTCTAGATGGAGTGTGTGAAACATGTGAAACAAAACTCAAAAATACAACTGACCACGCTTACTGGTATGGTAAAACTCCCAAATCTATGGGCCTTAATCACCCTTCAAATCTGGAAGAAAATTAACCCCAAGTAGTCTCCTCTCATGGCAATCAACCCTGTAAAATCGAAAGGGCAACGTTTGCCAAGGGACAGAGATCAGAGTGCATGAAGGAATATGATAGAAGGACGAATGGAAACAAGAATCACAAGGAAGAAACATGTATATTTTTTCACATCCACAGTTACATTGTGGATAGTATCATTAATGCAGTAAATCAAAATGTGTAAGAATAGTTATTTGAATGGAAACCCCATTTAGTCCGCACTTCTTTCAATTTACAATTTTTAAACGAGATTTTTAAAACAATTTTTAAAAGCGATTTAGAGATTTTTAAAAAATTATTAATTTTCATGAACATTTAGAGATTTTGGATTTCCATTCATTCATTGTTGCACTTTTCTCCCCGCCCACCCTCTCCACCCCCAGTTGGCTCTTCTGGATTTAAGAGGTTTGTAACTACTTTATGATCTTAAAATTGAAATAGAATAATGTGGGGGGAAATCCCAACTCTATTTTTTTTTCCCTATAAACCTATAATCTTTGTACCAAAAGTAAACAATTGTGAATAGTGACTAGGATTACTCGGATGAATCAGTCATGATGTTTGTGACCAAAGGCAGCATTAATCAGATTAATCAGTCATGATGTTTGTGACCACAGGCAGCATAAAAATCAAGTCGCCTGCAACTCATAATGATCCGATGTATAATAACTCTGAACCCTGCTCTATCGTGAGGCAGTTTCACTGATGCTGACACATCTAACCCCATTACCCTAGTTACTATGTCAAACCATTTCCTTTGGGATTTTCCTCTCCTGTGCTGTGCCTCCTCCTCTACCCTTCCAAGCATAATGTCCTTCTCCAAGGATTGGTCCCTTCTGGCCACATGCCAAAAATACGTGACACAGAGCTTCAAAATCCTTGTCTTCAAAAAGAAACTTGGTTTCACCTCTCCAAAACAGACTTATTTGTTTTCTTGGCAGTCCACAGTGTGCTCAAGACTTTTCTTCAGCACTGCAACTCAAAGTCGTTGATTCTTCTTCTGTCACGCTTAGTTACTGTCAGATTTCTGTTGCACAACAAGTGATTCCAAAAAGCATGGTATGGATCAGGAACACCTTATTCCCTAAACTGACATCATTACTCTTTTAAAAAATTATTATTATTCATTTCAATGACCATCTACAGAGATTTTGGAATTCCATTGTTACACTTTTCTCCCCACCGACTCACGCCCACCCCCACCCACAGTTCACTCCTCTCCTTGAAAAGCAAAAGAAAAACTCCTTCATTGGTACACAATCCCCCACCCCCGACCCCACACATCCCTACTCCCACCCCAAGTATACATCACTCTGCAACCCTCATTCCGGACTCTTATGATAATCATAATGTTCTAAAATATATTAATTTTAAACTATTCTCTCCCTCATCGGCTTCAACGCAGAAAACATAATTTATCGAGTTTTTCTCAGTCTTACTCCCACCCCAATGTTAGCCTCATTCTACAACAGTGGCACCATATATTTGTCCCTTTGTGCCTGAGATATTTCACTCAGCATAATGTCCTCCAGGGTCACCCATTTTGAATAACATTGCATGAGTTCCTTGTTTTTCAAAGCAGCTTAGTATTCCATTGTGTGGATATATGCACATGATTACTCTTTAAGCACTTTTGAGAGGTCCCTGACAGCAGACCTCCCCAGTGCAATTTGTGATTTGATTTCCTGACTGTTAGTACCAAAAGTGTTGATTGTGAAGCTGAGCAAACAGAAATTATTAACAAATTTAATTCCTTCTCTATCTAGCATGCTGCTGTGAATTGGCCCAGTGGTGAGAATCTTTTTTTTTTTATGTTGAGCTTCAACGCCTATTGAAGACTACATTCCTTGACTTTCTGCAGCAAATGCTTCAAGTCCTCCTCAGTTTCAGCAAGTGATGTGGTCCTGTGCATGGCTTACATTGTTGATGAATCTTCCTCTAATCCTCCTAGAATCCTACCAGGCTTTGTCAGAGATTCAAAACAAGACAAATGATTCAATCCAAATTAGCAAGGTGAGTTTGGACCTGAGGCCTTTGGATCAAGTAAACAACACTAGCGTATAAGATCTAGAGGAGACATCACCCTCACCTAGGAAATTATCCTACTGAAAGAGCAGTGTGCTACAAATGGAAGAGCAGAGACACTAAGTCAGAAGAAATCATCTTGAAGCAGAAGCTCAGGGGCAAGGACCTTTCCCCAGTACTGCCTCAGACAGAAATAGGATTTGGACTTAGAACCTCCTAAACTCAAAAGAGTTTGATAGAGCAGCAGCTATGTGAGGTGAAAGGCATCATAAAAGTGACTGGAGGCCTAAGTCATTATATCAAGGATCGTCTGGAGATGGGGGAGGTGCTGGATGAGATAGGTGGGAATGGAAGGAGATACTAGGGAAAGGTAAGGGACAAGACACACATGCCAAATGAATGAGGAGAAACTGACATTGAATCCACTGGTTACTTCTGTAAGAGGGAAATGTCTTTCATCTGCTTCTTTTGGTGAAATGCTTGTCAGTCAGATATTCTTATAAAACTGATATCCAAATTAAAACTCACTAGGAAAAATGATTGGCTGTCCACTTCTGAACTCATAGGCTTTCAAAACCCTATATACAAAACTGGCTGAAGTTATTTAAATAATAGAAAAGAAATTATACTGCATAACAGTGTTTTCCTTAGAGAAATTCTGGGCCTGATTCATTCAGCAATTCAACACATGTTATATTTCTCTGTTAATTCCTTGGTTTTTTCTCATGGTCACAAGATAGTTTCAATATAGTGTCCTTACACAGTAGATTTTACAGTGTTAAAAAACCCAAACAAACAAGCTTTTATAAGGTTTTTCTTTTAACAAGGAAAGACTTTTGAGGTGCTCTCAGATAACTATCTCTTATATTTAATACATGAAGATATTACCTAATGCGCATGTCTTTTGTTGACATGGAAAATAAAGTATTATGATTGGTTTCAATATTTATTCATTCATTGCTCTAGAGTTGGAAAGTGACCCTGAAAACACTTGAGAATCTAATACATGATTAAAGTTAAGTTTCTGATAAAAAGAAAAAGAAGTTATTCATTGAAGATGTAGACATAGCTAAAGATGTGAGAATAAACAGAAATAATGACTGCCTCATTATTTTCATGAATAGCTGCTCAGAGTTAGATTTTAATTTTTTTCTTTTTTTAAAAAAATGTGGTATTTTTTATATCAATGTGTGACACAGTAAAATCAATTCCCTCAATACTTGTATCATTGGCTATATTTCTCACAGCAATCTTGTGAGGTAAGAAGGATTCCCTTTTAGCAATGATCAAAATGAGATTTCATAAAAATAAATGGCTTATTCATCAGCACACCAACAATAACTACCTAACTGGTATTCATACTTAGAAGAATGTGTGCTAGAGCTTCTGCTGTCCATCACTGCTCTACGTTACCCCACGGGACTGGATGTGTAGTCATCTTACCCAGTCGTAATGGAACATTCTGGTGTATACTATACTAGTTGCTTCCACTGGATAATATTTTCTTCTGCTATGCTATCAAAACATTCTTCAATGAAAATTACACTTCAACACCAAAGACATAAAATTCTTCACAACTGTACCAACAATAAACATCATGATAGATGGTGAAAAGATTTGAATTTGTCAGTAATTTCATTTTACTTGGATCTCTAATCAATACTCATGGTAGCAGCAGTCAAGAAAGTGCTAAAGAACAATAATATCAATTTAAAGACTAAGGTACACCTGACCCAAGCCGTGGGTCAATTGTTTCCTATGTTTAACTTCTCTGGTGGTCTACTAATAAGAAACTGCACTGCCAGCCGGAAGGCATATGATTTGAATACACCAGTTGCTCCATGGGAGAAAATGAGGACTCTCTTCTTGAACAATTTATTATCATTGTTCTGTACCATTGAGTCAGAACCAACTCATAGCTGACACGACCACAGATTTTCAAAGGTAGTTAATCACAGCAATAGGGGATTGCTTATCTTTCTCCTATTGAGCAGCTAGTGGATTTGAACTACATGCCTTTGGGATTCTAGCATAGCTTCTTACCCCCACTGACTCTGAAAGAACCACTGGAGTGTCAGCTATGAGTTGATTCCATCATGAAGGTGCATAATGACAATATATATATGTGAAAGTTGGACAATTAATAAGGAAGACCTAAGAAGAAATGATGCCTTTGAATTATGGTATTACTGAAGACTATTGAATATATCAAAGACTACAAAAAACCGAACCAAAACAGACAAACAAATATATCCTGAAGAAGTTTAACCAAGATGTTCCTGAGAAGCAAGGATGGTAAATCTTCATTTCACATACTTTGGACATAATGTCAGAAGGCTTTAGTGGGTCAGCAAGAGAGAGGAAAGCCCTCCATGACAGAGATTGACATAGTGACTACAATAATAGGCTTACACCCGGCAGAGGTCCTGAGGATAGAACAAAATTTCAATCTGTTCACACAGGGTTGCTATGAGTTGTAGTTGACTCACTGACATCTAACAACAGCAAATATTCTAAATAAAAACAACAAAACCTTGGATAATTTTAATCGCTTTCAGCTTGTTCTTGTTATATCTGCAAGGTCTCTAAAACATTACAATTTCTACCTATTTCTTTTTCACAGAGAAGAAAACAAAGCTACAGAAAGAAAGAATAAAAATAAGAGAAAAAGGAGAGATGTTAGAGAGAATGAGAAGAGAGTAAGTAAGAAAGGAAGAGAAAGACAACTAATTTGAGCAGCAAAAACAAGAATCAAAGATATTTCATTTCTATCTTAGTATTCTTTCCCTTCTTTGTTTTAAACACAATAAATTTTAAAGACCAGAAACAAAACATAGGTTTCTTCTTCCCAGAGTACAAACAGTGATTTGGTATTTGTGCAATGAGACTGAACAGGCAGGGAACTCTGTGTGTATCCGTGTGAGAATGCCAACAGACTGCTAATGGAAGCTGAAGAGAATGGGTAAATGTCAGACAAGGATCAGTGCTCGTTGAGGATCACTTACATTTCAGTACAAATCAAAATTCTTAGCAACCACCGCTAATTTGTGGCATCTGGAATATTACCTCCCCAGTTCCATCAACAATATCAATGAGGTAGCAGGTCTTCCTTTCTCACTGGGACTGCAATCTCACATCCCATATTATTTCTATAACCTAAACCCATTTCTACTGGGCTGTATTATTATTGCATGAGAAAAGACTCTCCTCCCTCCTCTTGCTCATTTTACAGTTTTTGCCCTACCCTTCATTGCTGTTAGGTGTCTTCAAGTTCACTACAAGTCATAACAACCCTATGAATGACAGATTTGAACCTTACCCAAAGTACCTGTCCTGTGCTGTTGTCATGATCTCTAATATTGTTACAGTCACTTTGTCAATACATCTTGTTGAGGGTTTTCTTCTCTTTCTCTGACCTTTTCTACTATGATATCTTTTTCCCAAGAACTGACCTTGCTTGATATCTTTGTTGTTGTTATGTGCCATTGAGTTGCTTGCAACTCATAGCGACCCTATGTACAATAGCCCTAAACCCTACTCTATCCTGTGCCAACCTTATTGTCTCTGACACACCTACCCCCATTATCCCAGTCACTGAATCAACCCATCTCATCGAGGGTCTTCCTCTCCTACACTGTCCCTCCACCCTCCCAAGCATGGTGTCCCTCTCCAAGGATCAGTCCCTCTTTTTAATATATCCAAAGTATGTCAGATGAAACTTCAGAAGCCTTGCCTCCAAGAAGCAGCCTGGTTTCACCCTCTCTCGGATGAGCCTGTTTATTCTCCTAGCAGTCCATGGTATATTCAACACTCTTCTCCAGCACTGCAGCTCAAACGCATCAATTCTTTTTCTATTATCCTTAGTCATTGTCCAATTCTCTGACGCATAGGAAGCAATTGTGAAGACTATGGCCTGGATCAGGCACATCTTTGTCTCCAGTCTTTTGCCATTGCTCTTCAATACTCTGGAGATATCCCTGAGAGCTGACTTTCCCAGTATAATTCATCACTTCATTTCCTGGCTTCTGTTACAAAGAGTGTTGACTGTAGAGCCAAGTAAACTAAAACTGTTAACTATCTCAATCTCTTCAGCATCCATAATGATGCTGCCAGTTGGCCCAGTGGTGAGAATCTTTGTTTTCTTGACGCTGATCTTCCATCTATATTGAAGGCTGCAGTCCTTGAGCTTCTTCAGCAAGCACTTCATGTCTTCCTCAGTTTCAGCAAGCAGGGTTGTGTCATCTGCATAATGCACATTGTGGATAAGTCCTCTTCCAATTCTAATGCCACATTCCTCCTCATACAGCTTCCTTGAAAGAATGGCTAAATATTGGAGGTGAAGTTTCACCATACTTGCCTTTAAGAAACACCTAGTATCACTTTCTCCAAGACAGACTAATTTGTTCTTTTTGGCAGTCTGGAATATTCATTGCTCCTCTCCAATACCACAATTAAAAGATGTCAATTCTTCTTCTGTCATCCTTATTCATTATCTAACTTTAAGATACATAGAAAGTAATTGAAAAAATAATGGCTTTGGTCAGCTGCACCTTCATCTTTAACTGAAATCATTGCTCTTCAACACATTAGAAGACAATAGGTCCTTGACAGCAGATATTCTAAATGCAGCATACGATTTGATTTCTTGACTGCTGTTACCGTATCTTTTTTTATGTGGATTGAAGTAAAATAAAATCCTTGACAACTTCAATCTTTCTCCATATATCATAATGTTACCTGTTGATCCAGTGATGATGATTGATTTTCTTGATGTTGGGATGTAATCCACATTGAAGACTGTAGTCTTTGGTCTTAATGTTCTCTTCGCTTTCTGCAAGCAACGTTGTATTATCTGAATAACAAAAGTTGCTGATGCATCTTCTTCCAATTCTGATGCCACATGCTTCTTTATATATACAACAGGTTCCCAATTTTCTTAGCATACAGACTGAACAGCTATGGAAAAAGGATACTATCTGGACTCTTACCTTTCCCGATTTTAAACCATGTATTGTTCCCTTGTTATCCAGGGACAACTGCATCATGGTCTGTCCATAGGTTTTGCATAAGCACAAATTCAGTGTTCTGGCATTCTCATTCTTCTCAATGCTAGACATAGTTTGCTATGATCACATGTCAAATGCTTTTGCATAGTCTATAAAACATAAAGAAGTAGCCTTCTGGTAATTTTTCCTTCTAAACAACATCCATCTGAGATCAGTAATGCTATCCCTTATGCCTGTCCTCTTTTCAAAATAGCTTGAAGTTCTACTAGTTCTTTTTCAATGTTTTGTTTAATGTTCTCAAGATATCAAAAAGAAGTAGATACTAAGTAAATATTAGTGAATTGAACTGAGTCTAGTTACCTCCACCAGATAAAACTTTGACATATTGTATTAGCTATTCAGAATTATGTCACATGATGATCATGTGTATGTTTTAAAAAAATAATTCAGATGCTTTAGTGCCAACCCACAGTTAGCAATTTATAATACCCAAATCACTTTGGACCATGGATGCTAGTGTTAAAACTAAAACATAAAATGTCTAACTTCCTAAACTTTGAAAGACAATGAACAATTAAGAGAAGTATTTCTTTATCAAATTTTCCTGATTCTCTTAACATTTCCTTCGCAGTTTCTTCCATAGGAAATTGACTAAACCTTTAAAGTAGATATTTCATAGGGTCTCATCCTTGAAGCGTGTTCTCTTTTGAGTATTTTCTTTTCTAATTCTCACTAAAATATCTGAACCAACTCTCAGGTTTTTTGCTATCACTTCTATGCTAGTATGACATATGCCCTTTTCTTCAAATTCCACATCGTTGCTACCAAACATCTCACACGCTATCATATATGCACAGTTGTGTACCCATGTGTTTTGATTGTCCAGCTATTTTCTCTAGAGTAAGCCAAGAACACTTCTCTACCAAATTGATGCTGATTTGGCTATGTGATTAGTTTTGCTACTGCGATGCAACAAGTGACTAGTTTTGCTAGTGGAAGCTACAAAAGCTAAGTTTTTAAATGTCTTTAGAGTTTGGTTTGAGGAGTGCTGGTAGCATAGTCTACAGTCAGTTGCACTGCTAACTTAAATTCCGGAACCCTCTGTGGTTCATGTTCACGAGTGACTCTGCCTCTGTGGAAGAAAGATAGATACTTTACTTTGGTTGCAATGTACACCCTCAGAAACCTGATGGAAGACTGCTCTGAGTAAGAACTGATTGATGACAGAGGGTTGGGTTTTCTAGGTTTGGTTTGGTTTAGTTTGGTTTGGCTTTCTGGACTCTGGCATCTACCATAAGAAGAAAATGACCCAGAAGCCCATTGATCTCATAATGAGAATCATGTTAATCAGAACTTACCCTGAGCAATAGGCTGAAATAGTCCTAATTAATTTGAAGACTAATATTGAGAATACCATGGACTGAAAGGGTTAAACCAGGTGGCTCCTTGGAGGCAAGGATTCTGAGGCTCCGTCTAACATACTTTGGACATGTTGTGAGGAGAGACCGGTCCTTGGAGAAG
>NW_006399770.1:7288539-7293266 GCF_000299155.1 Elephantulus edwardii
ATGCTTTTGAGCTGTGATACTGGAGAAGAGTTTTGAACATACAATGACCAAGAAAACTAATAGGTCTTTTCTGGGAGGGTGAAACCTAGCTGCTCCTTGGAGGCAAGGATTCTGAGACTCTGTCTCACATACTTTGGGCATGTACGCAGGAGAGGCCAGTCTTTGGAAAAGGATACCATACTTGAAAGCGAGGGATGGCACAGGAAAGGAAGACCCTGAATGAGATAGATTGACACAATTACTGGGATAATGAGGTCATGTTATCAGAGACAGTGACACTGGATCAAAACAGAGAAGGGTTCAGAACTATTGTACATAGGGTCAGTCACTATGAATCACAAATGACTTGACGGCACATAACAACAACATAACTAAAATTAATTTACCTTTGATGGCTTGGTGGCAAGGAGTTTCATTGTCAACTCAGGCATAGAGTTTGAAACCGCAACTATTCTGTGGAAGAAAGATGGGCAGTCTCTTCCTATGAAATGTATTGCCTATGAAAACCCATGTTAGGGTCAACTATGAGTTAGTTTTGACTTAATGATACATAGCAACAACAAATAAAATTACCTCATATTTTTAGATTTTTGCTCACAATTTGCCACCATGAATCACCCAGTTTCCCAAAACCAAGACTTCATTAGTCACTCTTGAAATGTATTTCCCATGACTCTCTCAGAACAAAGCAGCTATTATAATATCTATTTTATATTTTAAATATTTGTTAAGTGAGAATCTTGACATCTTCATCCCATCATTGCCATCCCCTTAGTCTAATTGTGTATCTTTTCTTGCTTAATTCTTATAATCATGTCCTTACTGGTCTAAGAGCATTCTCTCTCACTCCAGTTTATATGCTCCTATCAGGTTGTTTCATAAAAGATAGTTTTAATTATGTAACTTATTTAAAAATATATTTCCTCTCATTCGTCATTTGTAAAAACCCAAATTCCTTGATATTACCCAAAAGGCCTTCACAGTCTGAAACCCAACTTTCATTACCAGTCTCATATTTTCCCAACTACTTATTCTACTTTACTAAGTTCCTTTTGAGTCTCTTGTGTGTAATTATCTTT
Organism: Elephantulus edwardii; assembly: GCF_000299155.1. Classification (NCBI taxonomy): domain Eukaryota; kingdom Metazoa; phylum Chordata; class Mammalia; order Macroscelidea; family Macroscelididae; genus Elephantulus; species Elephantulus edwardii. The sequence goes on from NW_006399770.1 coordinate 7,289,619, forward strand.
GCATACACCATTTCCTCTGCCTTTGTTTTCCTCTCTGCCTTAAATTCACCAACTTATCTTTAAGAACAAGCTGAAATATCATCTAGCTCATGAATCTTTCCTAACTACTTAGGAAAATACATGGCTAATCAATCTTACATTAGGATGATAATAGCACTTTGGCATTGAATTTGGAGTAGCAGCTGGAGCTTACACTGGACTCATGATGGAATCCAGCTATCTTTAGGCAAGACTGGCAGCCTTTATGGGAAATATCTGTAAAAGTTGAGAAGCCAGGTACATTCCAACATCAGGCCCAGACACAGACCAGATACAATTTTGTGGCAAGTGATGTTGTATTAGAGTATATATATAGTATTTTGTCTATGTCTCAGAATCCCCTCCTTTTCAACCATGGTCCTATAGTCTATCAGAATTTTAGAGGAATGTTGTTGTTGATTGTTACCAAGTCAAGAACAAATCATAGCTACCCTATGGACAAAAGGCCTGAAGCCTTTCTAGAACTACCATCATTTATCAAAATTCATAGAGAACTTAAAATAAGAGAACTCTTTCAGTTCTGTGAACCATAAAAAAGCATAGTTTAGTGATCATTTGTGCATGTGTTGTTGTTGTGTATCGTAGCTTCGGAACTGACCCATAGCTGACCCTCCAGTAAGTTTTCAGAAGCAGTTAATTGTGCGAGTGGAGATTATTCAGCCTTTTCCTATCAAACAGCATGGTTTTGGGATTGAAGCCAAGCTTCTTATTATTGCCAATGCAAAAGTACACGGTTCAAATCTACCAACTTCTCCAAAGGACAAAGATGGGCAGTATCCTCCCATGCAGTTTGCTGTCTCTGAAAGCCTTCTGGAGGGTCAGTGATGGGTTATTTCTGATTCAATGTACACAACATTAAAAGAAGAAGGCATCCTCCCCCCTCAAAATTGTCTAGCCAGCTCTACAGGCAATGTGGCTTCATTGGACAGGTCCTACAGAGTTAAGTGGAACTCAAGAAATGTTAATTCCCCGCTTCTCTATGGCACAGAGAGGCATTAAAAAAGAAGGGGTGAGCTGCAGAAACCAGTTTCAGGTGACTATAAACCGAAGAGATGGTTTAGCAACAGACATTCTTAAAGGAACTAAAGCAAGAAATAAGAGAGGATTATTGCATGGTAGTTCAAAGCAGTTATCTATGAACCTTAATTATAGGCTGTATTAAGAACTTTCATCCATTAGTTTAATATTTATTCATGAGAATCTATTTATTATGGGCAAGCATCTTATCAAGGGGTAAAAATATGATAAAGTAAAGAATAAAACAAGCACAGAAAGGTGGAGACAGATAAGAAACTACACACAGTGTAAGGTAAAAAATATTATTTCAGTTACGAACAAATGCAACAAAGAAAATAAAGCAGACTGATGTTATACAGAGAGATAGAGCTGAGTATCAGGGTGAGTCTCTGTGAGGAAGTGTGATTTGAGATAAAACATGCCCATCAACAAAAGAATGGATAGAGAAACTGTAGTATATTCACACAATGGAACACTATGCTGCATTGAAAAACAAGGAACTCATGAAATATTACACAAAATGGGTGACCCTGGAGGACATTATGTTGAGTGAAATATCTGAATCACAAAAAGATGAATACCTGATTCTGGCACTGTTATAAAACAGGCCTGATATCATGTTTAGGGGGAAACTAGGAAAAGAAGGGATAAATAATGTACACTGCATTGAAACAGATCAGGGAGAAAACTGTTTAAAAGGGATGTATGGTTAGGTATTATTTGCATGGCAAGAATCCAGAATAAGAGCTGCTTAATAAAGCGAACTGGCAGGGGAATTGTATAACAATGAAAGATTTTATTTTTTTTTTCTCAAAGAAGAAAGTTAACTGGGAGGTGGAGTGGGCAGGGAGGAAAATGTGCAACAATGAATGACTGGAAATCCAAATTTTCAATAATCTTTCACTAAAATCTCAATTAAAAAAAAAAACAAAAACAACCCAAAACTTGAAGCAATCCATCATGTTAATGAGCGTACTGGGAGGAGAGCATTCTGTGGTGGTGTGAATAGCCTTGCAAAGACCCATATAGTAATAGGCTTGACATTTCAAATACCAGAGAGAAAGTTGTTGCGGAAATCACCCTCATCAAGTCAGAGACGGGTAGGAGACGATTTATGAGGAGAAACAGGAGTTGAGTCATGTCAGAACATTTAGAGCACGGTCAGGAATTTGACCTTCATGCTTTAAGTACTGAGAAGCTAAAAGTTCTAGTTAAGAACTGACATAAGCGAATTAGTGTTTTTAAAGCTTCACTGTAGCTCTTCTAAAACAATCCCTGATGGTTCAAGGATTGCTAACTGGAGTCAGCATGTAGAATCCACCAAGTGCTCTAGGGGAAAAAGATGGGTAAGTTTGCTCCCAGTCTGGCAAACTCTATATAGGGCAATTATACTTTGTCATACAGTGTCACTCTAAGTCAGAATCTACTCAATGGAAGTTGAGGATAACTGTTGTATGGCATCAGAGGTAGCTCAGTGGTAGAAGTATCCCTTTCCATACGAGACACCAGATTTGTTCCTCCTGAACAACCACCATTCATCATCAGTAGAAGCTTTCACGGTGCCGTGATACTGAACAGATTTCAGGAGAACTTCTAGACTTTGACAGACTAGGAAGAAAGACCTGGTGATCAATCTACTTGTCAGAATCATCCAATAAACATTCCCATTTTTGCAAAGTCACACCTGGCTTAGACATATAACTTTCATAATGGAGAGAGAGACAAAAGACCTACTCCAGATCTTCAAGAAGCCTCATCCTGGTCCCTCTTTCCTGGAGGGGTTCTACAGATGTTTAATAAAAACCGTGGTAGAGGGAAAAAAAATTATCCAATGTAAACCTATGGCTTGAAATGGTCTGATTCCACTGTACAAGAAGAAGTCACTATGAGATGAGGTCCAAATGAGTGGCAGTTATCAGTAATACCACCATTCTGTGAAGAATGTGGACAGATAGGGCAGCCATCAGTTTAAACAGCGTATATTTACAAGCTATTCAATATTTTAAATAAAGAAAATTTAAAAACAAAACAAAACATTAAGAACCCAAACTAATACAATAACAAATGAGAAAACCTGACCAACTTGGAAAATATTTTGGAGGTACATTAGCAGAATTTGTTAACATGTTTAATAGTAGAGACAGAGGACAGTGGGTAGTATCAAATAACCTCCATAATTTCTACTATAGTAACTGGACAAATGGCCAACTGCTGAAAAGGAAAGAACCGGAAACAAGTGTGGTAATCAGGTCACTAACTCTGGGTTCTATTAGAAATGCAGAGATGATAGGTAGGAAGTTGGATTAAAAAAAAATCTAGAGATTAAAAAGAAGTCCTACTCTACAGAATCAAGTCTGAGAACTATCAAGAGATAGTAGTTATTTTAAGTATCTTGAGTAGTTCTAGACATACATGGAGGAGACTTAGGGGAGCAAATAGACAATCTGTAACCGTGAATGAGACCAAGAATCTGAAGCATGTTATTTGTTAAACTTTTAGTTTGTCTTAGAGAAACTTGAGAGAGAGACAGATCATCATCAAAACTAGTGATGATACATTGTGCCTGTTGTTGTTGTTCTTGTTGTTATGTGC
>NW_006399770.1:7297771-7299148 GCF_000299155.1 Elephantulus edwardii
GAGGGACATCATGCTTGGTAGGGTGGAGGGACAGCACAGGAGGGGAAGACCCTCTATGAGGTGGATTGATTCAGTGACTGGGGTAATTGGGATGGGTGTGCCAGGGGCAATGCTATTGGCACAGGATAGAGCAGGGTTTAGGGCTGCTGTACATTGGGTCACTATGAGTCGCAAATGACTCGACGGCACATAACAACAACAACAATCATAGAATTCTCTTGGCCAGGATTTTGTTCAGGATTTTTGCATCTATGTTAATGAGAGATATTGGCCTATAGTTTTCTATTTTGGTCATATCTTTACCTGGCTTTGGTGTCAAGGATATGTTTGCATCATAGAATGAGTCTGGGAGAATTCCATCTTTTTCTATTTTCTAAAATAGTTTATGCAGAATTGGTGACAATTCTTCTAGGAATGTTTGACAAAATTAAGTTGTAACCATCTGATCCAGGGCTTCCCCTACCCCTGGAATTTATTACCTTTTCAGTTTCTTCTTTTGTAATGGGTTTGTTCAGGTGTTCAATTTCAATCTGTGTCAGTTTAGAAATTGTGAGTTTCTAAGTATTTGTGCAATTCCTTTATGTTTTCATATTTGTTGAGTATACTGTTGTTACGTGCCATTGAGTCATTTGCGACTCATAGTGACCCTATGTACAACAGCCCTGTTCTCCTGTGTCCTGTGCCAATCTCAGTCTCCCATACACTCACCGCGATTACCTCAGTCACTGAGTCAGTCCACCTCATAGAGGGTCTTCCCCTCCTTCAATATCCCTCCACCCTTCCAAGCATGACATTCTTCACCAAGGACCGGATCCTCCTTGGAACATGTCCAAAGTGTGTCAGACGAAGCCTCAGAATCTTTGCCTCCAAGGAGCAGCTTGGTTTACCTCTCCAGGATGAACTTGTTTGTTTTCTTAGCAGTCCATGGTACATTCAATACTCTTCTCCAGCACCACAGTCAAAGGCATCAATTCTCCTTCCTTCTTCCCTAGTCATTGTCTAGCTCTCTGAAGCATAGCAAGTGATTACAAAGACCATGGCCTATATCAGGCGCACCTTAGTCTCCAGAGTGACACTATTACTCTTTAGTACTTTGGGTAGCTCCCTAACAGTGGACTTTCCTGTCTCAATACGTCTTTTAATTTCCTGGCTGCTGGTACAAAGAGTATTGACTGTGGAGCCAAGCAAATCTCAATCTCTCTCTTCACCATCCATCCTAATGCTGCCAATTGGTATAGTAGTGAGAATCGTTGACTTCTTGATATTTAGCCCTAATTCATATTGAGTGTAGTTTTTCATAATATTTATTGTTTGCCTTTTTATTTTAGTTGGTTCAGTTGTGACATTGCTTGTTTCATGTTTTATTTGTATCTTTTC
>NW_006399770.1:7299248-7306300 GCF_000299155.1 Elephantulus edwardii
TGCGAAGACCATGGTCTGTATCAGACGCACCTTAGTCTCCAGAGAGACACCATTGCTCTTCAGTACTTTGGAGAGGTCCCTAACATTTAGGCACATTGTGCCTAAATGACAATGATCTGAAGTCATTAAAACTTCCCAAGTCTGCCTTTATCTCAGTGGGGATTTTTGTTTGGTTCTGTTGTTCTTATTTTTGCTTTTGTTTCACTAGCCTGTAAGTTTATGGCTCTAAAATACCTTTTATATCTTTCTCCAAAGATAGAGTAATAAAATCTTACAAATTCTGTGACATATTCTGTGATTATAGTAATATTATCTTGGTACAATTGGGAAAACTCAGCAATTGTCAAATGGAATACATGACTTTTTATGTGTACCACGTACAGACACCGATTTCTCTACAAATTCAGAGAAAACAGTTCTTCCTCCAGCAAAAACCATGTGATTACCAAAATAAGTTATCATTTGTATCAAGTAAATAAATTAATATTAACAGCCTGTCTCAGGATGAGCTCTCTAATGAAGCGAAAGCAATGAACTCAAATAGATAGAGATAGACATACACTATATACACATATATACATGTATGCATTTATATACTTCATAAGTGTTTTTGTAAGTATGCTTTTTATATTATATATGCTTTATGTGGATGCTTTATACGTATATACTTATATGTACATGCAAATACAATATAAATATATACATTTACATATATATATATATATTTAGAAGCAGAGAGATGTTTACCTAAAGGAAATGATTCATACACTTGTATAGGTTGAAAGATCTCAGATCTGTGGGTAAGGCCTCAAGAAGTGAGGCTTCTCCTTGTTTGTGTACCTTCAGAGGCTGAAAAAAAATGCAATGTTTGCAGATAAGCCCCTGGGTTTAAGTCCAAAGGACTAAAAGTGATGTGATGAACTAAATGCAGGATCTAGATCTATGAAAATGTAAGCAAGCTCTGCCATATTTTTCTATATATTTAATGTAGGCCTCATTCCTGACAGAACTGGATTGAGAAGAGGACATGGGATAAAGGATATTATTGCTAATATCAGGTAGATCTTAACTGAAAGCAGAGGAGGCCAGAAAGATACTTGCTTGTGTTTTACTGACTATGCAAAGGCGTTTGACAGTGTGGGTCCTAACAATGGATAACATTGAGAAGAATGGAATCCTAGAATACTTGAGTATGTCTGTGTGAAATCTCTACATAGACCAAGAAGTGATTGTCCCACCAGAACAAGAGTTTAAAAACGTGCCTAGTTTACAATTAAGAAAGGTTTAAAATTATAAATGGCTTAAAATCAGGAAAAGTATGCTTTAGGATTGCTTCCTTTCATTTATTGATGCCAAGTCAGAACTCACTCCTAGCTGAACTTCCATTGGTTTTCTAAGACTGTAATCTCATGGGAGAAGAAGATCCATCATTCTCCTAAGAAAAGCTACTCGTGAATCCACACCATCAGGAATGCGCAGGTTTTGTTTTAGCATCCCAATACCCTAAGGACTCCAGCAAAAGACATTTTTCCTAGGAATTTCAAATTCTTGTTTAGACTCTTCCTCTCTCTTCTCATCTTCTCCTCTGTGGCTGCATCACCATCTAAGCAGTAAGTCATGTGCCCTTAATTTCATGCCTACCTTACTTCACTGGAAAGATTCATTAAATCTTCTCCTTGAACTTGAGCTTTTAAAACAGAACTAATATCTCTTTGTGTCTCCAATATAAAAGGCTCAGGCAGGGATCACAAAGCTTTGACCCATGGGAATGAAGTGCATGGCCCAGGGAGCACACACATTACAGTGTGTTGTTGCTGCTGTTCTTATGTGCCATCGAGTAAATATCACTGATATCACATTACAGCATAAATTGAAATTTTCATAAATTACTTTCTCATAGCTTTTGTGGTAGATGGAAATGGTATGTGTGGGTAGGAAAATTGATATAATCTATTAAAATTACCAACACTTAGAAATCCAACAATTTTCTTAAAATATATTAATTTGATCCAAGCTTGAGTTCTAAGATTACCTAATCCCATCCAAGTAAAAAAAAATTCTTGAAAAGTAGACAACTTAGAACAGCTTTCTTCTGACTGCATTTCTCTAAAACTGCAAAAGGCTAACCTGCTGAACAAGAACACTAGTTCTGGCAAAAATGTAACTTCATTTCCATGCTGCATTAAGTCTAGCCTGGGGAAAACTAGATGTATTCCTGCCTGTATACAATCTAGTGAGACAGAGGGATTTGCAGACATTTGTAACACAATGTGTCTGTCTGCCAATCTGTCTGTCTTATAAGACTATCAGATCCTTGGCAAGAATACTGTGTCACTCACTCATCTCTGTATATCATTCCAGTCAAAATTAGGCCCAACGTACAGGGGACACTCAATCAGTGAAATACACCAAAGATTAAGAAGGTTTCACTGTTTATTTGTCCTGATTCCCCTTGTACAAATTGAGGCCATCACTTATGAAATCCTATGATCTACTTACTGACTGGTTCAGTAGGTCAGTTCCTTTGGAGCGCTCCATTATAAAGTCAGCCCTAGCTCAACCTCTTGGCCTTACTCCCTGCAGGGTTATTCCAGAAGCCAGGAAGGATGCTTCTGATCTGGCCCACTGCTACACTCGGGTTGACTTCAGTTAAAGCATGCTGCTATAATCCCGTTAAGATTAGTTTTCCTCCTTCTGTTTCTTATCACAATTCACTGTTAGATAGAAAGCAAGAAATGCTATCTCTTTGGTTAACTGGGTCACTAAGAACCATGTCATTTCTATGTTCCTGCCCTGAAAGCACAATTAAAGCCAAGACTAATTAGTACTAAAGTAACCTTAATTAACTAACCTAACTAACCACTAATCAAGGGAATGGGTCTTCTGAGTATCCTGGATCATTTTCCAGTCAGTACACAATATAAGTTAATGTACATATATGCCCCTAGGGATGAACTCATTAAAAAAAAATTAAAACTCTTTATTGTTGGAACTATAAGTTGGAGACTACTTGCTTGCTTGCTTATTTATTTATACCCTGCCTCCTCCCACAAAAGACTGGGCTCAGAGGACATTATCCTGCATTTGTACTGTAGAGCTTTAGTGTGTTTATAAAACAAGAAGGTATTTAGCATGCTCCTTACTTGTTCTGGATTATTAGTAAACCCATGATAATTATTTTATTGGAGTAATGCAGAGGATGCTAATCTTATTTCTACATTACCTGGAGTTACTAGTTATCTATATAACTTAGCATGTGTCACTCCACTTCCCTGGACCCCAGCTTCCTCATGTGTAAAATGAGGTCAATATATTAAGATTTCTTCCAGTTCTTAAGTGTTTCTGTTGTTCTACGAGAGCAAATCTTCACTGTGTCTTGCAAAGCTAACAGAAATGATGGATTTTCTCCTGCCACACAAAAAGACATTATTTCTGGCCACTCACAATTGGCTTGTTCAGAAAATTTTTATCATGCAATTCCTAGGACCACCTAAAGTGAAGGCAGAGTAGGAAACTACCCCTAGAAAAACTAATTTGAGTGACACAAGAAAGGATCCATGAAAATGTCTGTTTTTGTTACACTATCTGAAGTTCTCTAGTGCATTCCTACAATAGAGTTCTCCTTAAAGGCAAGGATGATGGAACTTCAACTCACATACTTAGGGCATGTTAACAGGAAGGATAAATCCTTGTGAAAAGATACACTGGGTCCGTAGAGGGTCAATGAAAGAGAGGAAGATCCTCAACAAAATGGATTGACATAGTGACTCTAACAATGGGCTTGAGCATGGCTGATCATGGTTCCTATACGTCATTCACTGTATCACTGTAAGTTGTAGCCAACTCAAACCTAATAACAGTTCTGTGCAAGAGTCTTGAATAGTTTGAAATTTGGACATGTGGCTGTGGATCAAAGATGTGGAAGTTTGAGACCACTCAAAGGCATCTATAGTGGGAAACAAAAGTCATTGAAAACTCTGTGGAGTATAGTTCTCTCTTTGACGTAAATGGAGTAATTTGGAATTTTTAAGTTGTTTTTATAATTGATATGAATATCATTCTATCATTGATATGAATGCAATTTTAAGAATATTTTCTGAGCACAGTTTTGGAAGTAGAGGGGTCCAAAGAAAACAATCAATTGTCCCATGTGCATGAGAAGGTTGGACATCGAATAAGAAGCCTGAAGAAGAATCTACACCTTAGAATTGTGACACTGGTGAAGAATATTGAGTGTTTCATGAACTTTAAAAAAAACCAAAATAAATCTGTCTTACAGAAATGACACCAGAATGAACCTTTGAGGTGAGGAAATTTGTGCACATTTTCAATCATGGCCAGTCCTTTTTCTTTGAAAAATATATCATTCTGGGAAAGGTGGTATGCCAGCAAAGAGAGAATAGATTGACACAGTGACTCCAGAAATAGGCTCTAGTGTGTCAAAGATAGAGAGGATGGCACAGGATAGGGAAACTTCCCAATCTGTTGTTTATAGGGTCATTATGAGTTATAATCTAATTCATGGCACATAGCAAAAACAAAAACAACAAAAATTTTGATAGTCCTGGTGTGGGAACACAACAGAAAGAGGCCAGAATAAGAAATGAAAGGATCAGTTTTATCAGCTTCTTAGTATTTTCCAGGACGGATGTGTGGAGAAGCCTAGGCCTCTCTACTTATTCTAAAAATTGGTATCTGTTCGTGACTTTTAGAACCTTGAACTGGAATAAGTAGAATTAAGCACTAGAACCAATATATGAATGAGGTTACAAAATCCTCAGTTCTAAAAAGCTTAAGAATAAATTAGCTTTTTCACTCTGGTGTTGCAAATAGCCTGGGGGTGGAAATGCCTGGGGCATCCCTTCCAGCTTGGAGTGCCTCTGTTCAGGATACCTGGGAGGGTTAGGTGCTGATTCATCTTCTGTCTGCCATGAATAAAACCTGAGGAAAGCATCTTGTATTGGAAAAAAGATCCCAGAAGTTCTTTAAGTTATTCTTTATTGTTTGTCTTCTATTCTTAGTACTTAAAAAGATGAATGAACGACAAGTAAATGAATGAACACAGTAAGTTAAAGAATCTTCTTTTCCACCTCAGTAAACACACTTGATTTTTTCATTTGCTTGTTTTTTTAATTGAGATTTTAATAAAAGTTTATATAGAAATTGATTTCCATTCATTCATTGTTGCATATTTTCCTCCCTGCCCATTCTCCCTCAGTTTGCTTTTCTCTATTAAAAAAAAAAATTCATTGTTGTCCAATACGCTACCCCCACTCAAGTCCACTTTATTATGCAGCTCTCATTCTAGTCTGTTGCCATGCAAATAACTCTTAATTATATATTCTTTTAAGATGTTCTTCCCCCCATCTGTTTCAATGGCATGAACATTATTTATCCCCTTTTTTTCTAGTTCAGCCTGAACTGCCATGCCAGTCTTGTTTTATAACAGTGGCATTATGCAGTATTTGTCCTTATGTGAGTAAGATATTTTACTTAGCATGTTGTCCTCCAGGGTCACCCATTTTGTATAATATTTCATGAGTTCCTTGTTTTTCAGTGCTGCATAGTATTTCACTGTGTGAATACACCACAGCTTCTATATCTATTCATTTGTTGATGGGCACTTGGGTCTTTTCAATCTCTTTGCTATTGTGAACAAAGCAGCAACAAACATGGGTGTGCCTATATCTGCTTTGGTAGCAGTCCTGGTTTCTTTAGGGTACATTCCCAGTAGTGGAATTGCTGGGTTAAATGGAATTTCTATTTCCAACTTTTTGAGAAAGCACCATAGTGCCTTCAAATGCTTGCATCATTATACATTTCTACCAACAGTGAGTAAGAATTCCAGTTTCTCCACAACCTCAAAAGCATTTGTTGTTTGCTGCTTTCTTGAATTTTGCTATTCTTACTGTGGTGAGATGGTATTTCATAGTTGTTTTGATCTACATCTCTCATAGTGCTAGTGATTTTGAACATTTCACCACGTGTTTGCCATCTGAATTTCTTCTTTGGTGAAGTGTCATATCCCATGCTCATTTTGCAACTAGGTTGCTTACTTTTATCTTCTTGTGATGCTTGGGTATTCTAGAAATTCTAGACATAAGTCCCTTGTCTGAAACACAAAGGACCTATTTAAAGAAAATTACAAAACATTAGTGCAAGAAACAAAAGAGACCTGGAAAAATGGAAGAATATACCATGCTCATGGATAGGAAGACTCAATATTGTGAAAATGACAATTCTACGCAACGCAATCTACATGTTTAATGCAATCCCAAACAAATATCAAATTCCATTCTTCAACAAGATGAATTAGACAATTTCCAATGTTATTTGGAATTGAAAGAGACCCCAAATAAACAAACCACTTCTAAAAAAGAGATACAAGGAAATTCCCTTTATTCCTATTTTGTTGAGCGTTTTAATCTGGAAAGGGTGTTAGATTTCTCAAAGGCCTTTTCTGCAACAATTGAGAGGATCATGTGGTTCTTGTTCTTTGCTTTATGTGGTAAATTACATTGATTGTTTTTCTTATGTTGAATTATAATTGCATACCTGTTATAAATCCCACTTGGTGTTGGTGACTTTTTTTTAATGTATCACCAATTAGCCAACTGACTGGAAGAGATCTATATTTGTTCTCATTCCAAAGAAGGTTGACCCAACTGAGTGTGGAAACTACAGAACAATATCATTGATTTCACATGCAAGCAAGATTCTACTGAAGATTATCCAAAAACGACTGGAACAGCTCGTCAGCAAAGAACTGCCAGAAGTCCAGGCTGGGTTTAGAAGGGGCCATGGTACTAGGCATATTGTAGCTGATGTTAGATGGATCTTAGCTGAAAGTAGGGAATACCAGAAGAATGTCTGTCTGTGTTTCATTGATTATGCAAAGGTATTTGACTGCGTGGATCATAACAAACTGTGGCTGACTCTGAGAAGAATGGGGATCCCAGAACATTTAATGCGAAACCTATACTTGGACCAAGAGGCAGTCTTCAAGAACAGAGCAGGGTAATACTGCATGGTTCAAAATTGGGAAGGGTGTA
>NW_006399770.1:7308387-7316618 GCF_000299155.1 Elephantulus edwardii
TTTTTTTGTGAGTGTCAGGTTTTCTTGCTGTTCTTTTTCAGATTGTTGGAGATATTGAGTGAGAGAGTGTATGATTGTTTTTTCCTGCCTTTTGATGTGTTTGTTATTACTATAAATTGGCCTCTGGTTACTGCTTTGGCTATTTTCCTGAGGTTTTGGTAAGTTGTGTTTGCATTGTCATTTGTTTCAAGAAACTTTTTAATTTTATTTTTTGTTTCTTTAGTACCCACTCATGTTCAAGCAAGTTGTTGTTCAGTTTCCAAATGTATGGGGTTTTTCTCCTTTATCCTCTTGTTATTAATTTCTAATTTTATAGCATTGTTGTCTACGAAGATGCTTTGTATGTGTTTTTAATTTATTGATTCTTGCCTTGTGACTTAAAATGTGACCTATTCTTGAGACTGTTCCATACACCTTGGAGAAAGGCAGTTCACATTTTTGGGAGGGGAGAGGAAATGAAATGGGTTCATCTGTGATACTGAAGTAGCTGATGCAATTCAGAGGGGTGGCAACAAGTTATCCTCCTCGTGTTGGGTTTGAGGCATCCAGGTTGTGTGATGACAAGGTTTCTAGATAGTGGGCCCTGACTTCCCAGTGGCATGGGTGGAACTTCTGGGCAGTGGGGCAGAAATTCTGGGTGTCTGGGGTGAGACTTCCAGGAAGCAGGCCTGGGACTTTCAGGAAAAGACCCAGCAGGCTTCCAGACAGTGGAAAGGAGTGTTCCTGCAGCCAAACAAAGTCCTTCAGGCATGTTCAGGAGTCCAGAGTGCAGGGTCAGGTGCCTCCAGTATAAGGGGGTGAGGCCCTGCCAGGCAGCTGCTTCAGTTTAGTGCTCTAGGCAAGAGACTAGTCCAGGGCACAGTATGAAATTTTTAAAATCAGGTGGATGTGTGAACATGCAGAGATGTGGGTAATGCATGGAGCCATGAGCAAAGAACAGAGACCCAGGCAAAGCACAGAGGTGTGGGTGTGGTGCAGAGATGTGGGCAAAGCATGTAGGGCGATGTTCATGCAGAGATGTAGATCTGCATTCACGTGGAGATGCTGGATCAACACATTTGTTTTTACTTGTCTACGTAACATATGTGACAAACAAATAGGAAACAAGTTTTTTAAGCACCATTGTTGTTGTTTTTAGGTGCCATCTAGTCGTAGACGACTCATAGTGACCCTATGAAGGAAAGGCCTGAGCACTATTCGTACATAGTGTTTCCAGTGGCAAGCCATTTCGGAGGTGGATGCTGCTCCTGCTTCCAGGCTTGATTTAGTCGGGAAGCTCCAGCCAACACTCTCCACCATGGGTAACCATTACCACGTTTGACACATCAGTGTCACAGTGTTCAGCATCACAGCAACCATGAGTTACCTCTGCACAACAACTCCCAGACTGGTGCTATACCACCTAGAAGAATGTTTGACAGAAAGACAATTTTAACCCAGCTGAGGGCCGCAGATTAAAATCACCCACCTTGGGCTTGGCAGCATAACTTTCTGTCCACTAGGCCAACGTAGATCTCTCTCTGTCGTCGTCGTTGTTGTTGTTGTAAGCACCACTAAGCAGTGATCAAATTTTAATGTCCATAAAAATCACGGAGAGGACTTGCTATATGTGCAGTTTCATAGGCCCCCAAACCTACAGATTCCAATTCAATAGACCACACATAGATAGAGAAATATCATGATATTTATAAGGTAATTATATCTCCTTACCTTTCTCTTAGGGAGCCCTGATGGCCTACTAGTAAGAAGCTGTGCTTTAATCCCAATGGCATGTGGTTCAAATTAACCAGTTGCTCTGTGAGAGAAGGATGGACAATCTCCACCTATGCTATTAAGGCTCCTGAAAACCCACTGGAGGGTCATTGGTTTGTTCACACTTGACAGTACACAACAACAACAACAACAACAACTATTCTCTCATGATTTCCTTCTCCAGTCTTATTTCCAGTCCACAGAGAAGGAAACCATGATTGGTAGAGGTTGCCTTCAGCAAGATGAGTTAACACAGTGACTGTAATAATGGATTTAAACATACCAGTGATTACCAGGATGGTGTAAGACCAGGAAATGTGCTTCATTTTGTTGTAAATAGAATCATTATAAACTGGAACAGCTCCTAACAACACCCCTACAAAGCGCTTCTCTCTCTTAGTTCTGGTGTGAATGGTTCACAGATCACACTGTAAAGAAAATTATTGTATAAGACTGTTGGACTTGGGGAGGGTTTGTGTAATAATGAAAGAATTTTTCTTTCACATTTCAAAGAGAGGAGCAAACAGGGGGAAGGGTGAGCGGTGAGAAAAGTGCAACAATGAATGAATGGAAATCCACAGTCTTCGAAAACTTTCATTAAAATTTATAATTAAAAAAGACTCTTGATCATCACTCCAGTCTGCCCACTTTGATATAAATGTTCAACAAATTGCGAATTGTAACCATTCCACCTTTGGTACTAAACCAACCAACTGAAAATAACCTTGGGGTAAAAGAATTTCAGAAACCGTCAAAGTTCAAATAAGTATTGTTGTTGTTATGTGCTGTCAAGTTCACTACAAGTAATAGTGACCATTTGAAAAATGGTTCTGTAGCTTGCCCTATCTTGAGCTACCTCTCCAGCTCTGACTCACTGGACCTCATTGTCATGGTCATTATTCCAATCCATCTCACGGTCTTTCTCTCTTGTGTTGTTCCTCTATGTGAGACAAGGTTTCAAAATCTTCACTTCCAAGGAGCAACCTGCTTTCACTTTCTCCAGGACAGATCTGTTTTTAACTCTTGTCAGTCCACTGTATGTTCATTATTCCACTCCAGCCTCACAACTCAAAAGTATTGATTCTTTATCTGTCATCCTTTTTTTTTTAATTTATTATTAATTTCTATGAAAATTTACAGAGACTTTGAATTTCCATTCATTCATTGTTGCACTTTTCTCCCTTCCTTTTTTTTTTAAATTTATTATTAATTTCTATGAAAATTTACAGAGACTTTGAATTTCCATTCATTCATTGTTGCACTTTTCTCCCTTCCCAACCTTCCCCCCTCTGTCATCCTTTTTCATTGTCCAGCTCTCAGACACATAACATACATTTGAGAAAACTGTGGGTTGGGTCAGGTATAACTTAGTCTTTAGACTGAAAAAGGAATTATAATACCTAAATTCCAGATTGACCATGAAGATACAGTAATCAAGATAGTGTGGAAAAGAATGGAAGGTCTATAAAGAGACCTATCCATGTGTGGGCAATTTTCAACAAAGTGAAAACATAATTCAATAGAAAATGGATTACCTTTTCATAAAATGGAGCTGGAACAATTGAATCCATATCCAAGAAAGAAAAACGTTCACCATACCTTGAACTATATTCAGAAAGTAAATTGAAAAAAAATTATGATAAGAGCAAAATGTTACACCTAAAGTTAGTAGACTTTCTAGAAGAAAAGCTTTGTGATTTTGTCAGAGGAAAAAAAATAACTTAGATAAAATATCCAAACTATCACCAGGAGAGTAAAATTTCTTATATTGAATTTAACAAAAGTTAGAAACTTCAGGTCCTCAAAGAACACTGTTAAGAAAGTAAAAAGATAAATCACATACAAGAAAGAAAAAAGCTGCTTAGCCTCAGTCACAATTTTCACATATTATTTATCTAATATAGAACTTGTATTGATACTATATAAAGAACCCTCATGGTTAAATAATACAAAAATAAGAAAACAAAGTATTCACTTAAATTACAGACAAAAGATTCAATATTTTACCAGCAGCTATCCAAATAGCAAGTAAGCAGTTGAATAAATTCTCAGCACAATTAGCCATTACAAAAACACAAATTAACCTCTTGCAATACCACTATACACCAATTAGAATTATTATAATTACAAAGACTGACCAAATCAACATTCACAAGCATGTAGAGAAACTGGAACTCTCGTGAACAGATGATGAGAATATAAAATGGTACAACCATTAAAGAAAATTGTGTGCAAAACTGGTCATTTCTTTTTCAAGGCCAGAAGAAGGATTTCTCTTACTTATTATTCTTTATTTTAGAAAGGCCCAGTGTCCCTTAAGAGCCTCCCTAAATAATTGAAGCCCACCCTGGATGATCTCCTATTTCATTTACTAAAGCTCAAATGATTTTGGATTGTAACTGTTGTTGTTGTTGTTACGGTCCATTGAATGCATTTTATTCATAGGACCCTATGAACAATAGATCTGAACCTTACTCTTTCCTGAGTTATCGTTATCATCTCCATCATGCTTAATTTCATGGTCAACAGCCATTGTATCAATCCACCTCATTGCGATTTTTCTTTGGCTGACCCTGTACATTCCCAATATATCTTTTAGTCCAAAGACTGGCACCTGATGACAACATATCCAACGTATGTGAGATAAAGTTTCAACATCCTTGACTCTAAAGGAGCAATCTGGTTGTAAGTCCTCAATGACACATTTGCTTGTTCTTTTAGCAGGTCCTGGTGTGTAATCAAAATGTTTTAGACTGCTGCTACGCCCATATTAACAGCAGTCAAGAAATAACCATAAAAGTTCTGAATTGGGCAGATCTGCTTTCAAGGACCTCTCCAAAGTGCTAAAGAACAAGAAAATTACTTTAAAGACCAAGATGTGCCTGATCTAAGCTATGATATTTTCAGTCGCTTTATATGCATCTGAAATTTGGTCACTAAATGGACTTTAATTATATCGTCAAAATTTTTTCATCTTTGCCATATAATCTAATCAAACTAGTGAAATTTGCATATTTGAAGCCTATCCACACTCAAGAACTGAGTACTAAACAGACATTCTGCATCAAAGCATGGGAATCTGAAAGACATCTAAGTTTTGCCCACACTCTCAGCTTATTAAAAGTCAATTGTCTAAGGAGACAAGTAGAGGATATTCATCATAGTTTTGCTTGTGAAATGAAAATTATTACCTACCATGCAAATGTTCATAAATTGGAAACATACTAAGAAAAACAAAACATATTTTAGGTTGTTTTAATAAAACAAAAAAGCACAGTGACAATAAAGAAGTAAGTGAAATATCTTAACACTCATCTTTCATTTCCTGACTACATAATTGAGTAAAAAACAAAATAGTATGTGAAAAGTTTCAAAATATACACAGCATTTTGTATGTAATATTATGAACAACATACGTGTGTGTGTGTGTGAGTGTGTATATACATCTCTCAACACTTTTTATTAGTTTAATAGGATGGTATACACTCAATCCATCATGCAATTGTGTCTGGGAATTGAAGAGGGAAATGAGATTGGGGAGTTGAGAAATTAAAGGGTCACAACTTTACAAGTAGAAACATGCTTTTGAAGACTTGAAGCAAAAAACCAGAATGATAAAAATTATCAGTTGTAGAGAGTGGGTAAGGAGCAACCATTGAGTGATTTTTTAAAACTCTAAAAATAAACAACTTTAAAAAGACAAATTACACAAAATATCCAACACACATGACAACACAAAAATAAAGATCCAAGGAAACACATATAAATTCATTCAAAAATTGGTATGGGATTTGCCAGACAAGGTAAGGCAAGAAGTTCAGTGAGAAAATACACTAGAAGGTACTTGCAGATACATTATGGTAGTCAGCCATGACAATTTACTTACTCAATTTGTTCAGAGTATTGCTTCTCATCAGGTTTCCTTTAACAGGTCTCCTTTGGCAAAATAATGTAGTACAACAAAAACAGAAAACAAAAGATGTCAGTGGCATATAGAAGTAAACTTTTACTAATCCTCACAAGTTTTTAGGTCAGTTGAGCAATTGCACTGATTTAATTGTGCTTATAACCGATAGTTGGACCAGGAGGAAGTTGTCAGAATAGAGCAATGATACACTAGGGATGCATCCTTTCTTCATACATTTTCAATCTACATGCAAAAACAGATGATCCAGGAGGCTGAGCTTTATGAGGAGGAAAGTGGCATCAGAATCGGAGGAAGACACAACCTTGCTTGCTGAAATTGAGGAGGTCCTGAGGAATTTACTGTAGAAGGTCAAAGACTGCAGCCTTCAATATGGATTGAAGCTCAACATCAAATAAACAAAGATTCTCACTAGTGGACCAATTGGCAGCACCATGATTTATAGAGAAGAGATTGAGTTTGTTAATAATTTCATTTTGCTTGGCTCCACAATCAACACTCTTGGTAGCAGTAGCCAGGAAATCAAAAGATGAATTGCATTGGGTAAATCTGCTGTCAACAATCTCTCTAGAGTACTGAATAGCAACAACGTCAGTCTAGAGATGTGCCTGATGCAAACCATGGTTTTTGCAATAACTTGCTATGCATCAGAGAGCTGGACAATAACTAAGGATGATAATAGAAGAATTGATGTCTTTGAGTTGTAGTACTAGAGAAGAATATTGAACTTATCATGGACTGCAAAGAAGACAAACATGTTTGTCCTGGAGAGTGTGATACCAGGCTTATCCTTGTAGGTAAGGATTTTGAAACTCCATCTTGCATACTGTGGGCATGCTTCCAAGAGAGACCAGTGCTTGATGAAGGA
The DNA here is from genome assembly GCF_000299155.1 of Elephantulus edwardii. Taxonomy (NCBI): domain Eukaryota; kingdom Metazoa; phylum Chordata; class Mammalia; order Macroscelidea; family Macroscelididae; genus Elephantulus; species Elephantulus edwardii. The sequence goes on from NW_006399770.1 coordinate 7,314,933, forward strand.
TATCATGCTTTGAAGGGTGGAGGGACAGTGCAAAAGATGAAAAGTCTGGATGAGAAGAATTGACTCAGTGACTGGGATAATGGGGGTAGTTGTATTGGAGACAATGACGTTGACTCAAGATAGAGCAGGGTTCAGAGCTGTTGCACATAGGGTCACTATGGGTTGCAAACCACTCAATGGCACATAACAACAATAAGACAGTTACTAATTAGTCTATGGCCAGCTCTAGGTCAAATAAGCAGTTGATCTTGGCTGGGCTCTCACATGTCTGGAATTACTATTTTGTTCCATTTACCTGTGCTCCAGCAGGCTAGTGCATATTCATTTTTATTATAAAGATGGAAGGAAGAGAAAGCATGAAACCCATAAGATTTCTTGAAGACATAGTCACACTGTCACTGTATGCCTTCATGTTTTAATTTGACAAAGCAAGAATAAACTCAGTGTCTTTACTGGGAAGAGTAGAAAATTGAGAGTATTACTATCTTCAGTCTACTATAGTCAGATAAGAGTCATCTTAGTGTAAATTTTCTCAAGTTCATTCCATGCATTTTGAGAATTAAGAAACTGGAAAGAATAGAGTTTAGCGCTCATGATTTTTCCCTCCATTGGCCTCTATAAACCCCATTTCATCTATAACACCTAACCTACATTTTTCCAGAATATTCTAACTTAAAAATAACACAGGGTTCATTAGATATTCAATCTGAAGAGGGCTAACATGTATTTGTCTAAGAAAGGACAGATTTGTATGCAGCATAGATTAAAGTCTATGAAGACCAACCTTCAAATGATGATGACAATTACATTTTTGTCAGAATGCTTATAGGCCTCCTCAAATGAACTGTTTGTGAGGACAATCTCTTCCCTATGCAACTTGACCTTTTGTACAGTTTAAGAGTTTCAACTAGACAGACCAAAATTCTGGGAGAAAATATTATGAAAATACTGCATGCAGTTGCATTCCCCCCTTGAAGATTACAGCTGACATTCATTTTCAGGATTAGGGGTTGCCAGTCCAACATATATTTGCTCTTCTTTTTTTTTTTTTAGTAAACAATCTTTAATTTTGTATAGGAGAGCAATGTTCCTGCTAAAATAATTCTAAACTTCCTGACAGCTAAGAATAAATCCATGAACGTATTCCTGCCTATAAGATAGAAGCATGAATTAATTAAGTGTGCAACTGAAAAAATTGTTCTTCCCATAGATAACAGGACATACATTATTGTTTTGTACCTGAATCTTATTCTTTCATCCTAAAATGTAAACAGTGTATAAAAACAGATCAACAGCTACCACATGAATGTCAGAACAAATTCTCACATTATGCTAATGATGACAGAAGGGAATAAGGAAAGAAATCTGGGTCATTGTGGCAACTGGAAACTGCTATTCCACTATAAATACCTATCCCCACATTAATTATTGGAATTTTTCCCCCTTCTAAATAATGAAACAAAACTATTTACACAAATAGCTAAACAGGTGTTCTGGGATTCCCATACTTCTCAGTATTAGCCCCAATTTACTGTGATCTTCACAAACACCTTTGCATAGTCAATGAAATACAGAAAGACACTCTTCTTGCACTTTTTGTTTTCAGCAAAGAACCACCTCACATTGGCAATCACGTCCCTAGTGCCACAGCCTCTTTTACACCCAGCTTGCACTTCTGTCAGTTCT
>NW_006399770.1:7317658-7319667 GCF_000299155.1 Elephantulus edwardii
CCCATCAAATTGTACAACCCGATTATTAGTCCTCCCCTCCCCCTGCATATTCATATCTTCTGCTTTCAGTCTCTCCCACCTTTCTTGAATCCTTATACTCATTCTACAATAATGGTTTTATGTAATATTCATCCTTGTGGGACTCAATTCACTCAACATAATGCTCTCTAGTGTCTCCCAAGTTAGGTAATAATTTATAAAATCATTTCTCCTGCATGCTGCATAGGATTCCATTGTGTGAATGTAACATAAAATTCTCAATCCCTTCATTTGTGGTTGGACAATTTGGCTGTTTACATGTTCTTGAGATGATGAATAATGCTGCTATGTACAAATCTCCATTTGTGTATCAGTTTTCATATTCTCAGGGTATATTCCAAGTAATGGAATAACTGGATCATATGGAATTTCTATGTTCAGCTTTTTTGAGAAGTGCTAAACTGCCTTCCAGAACTGGTTGTACCATTTTACAATCCCACCAACAATGTATAAGAGTTTCTTTCTCACCACCTCCTCTCCAACATTAGTTACTTGTGGCCCTGTTAAACTTTGCCATGTTACTGGATTGAGACACAGCCAGAAAGGCACAATCTAAGGAGGATAAGATTAATGCATGGAACCTTCTAAAGATTAAATCCATGTACACATCAAAAACTTTTTCCACAAGGGTGGAAAAATCCCTACAGACTGGGAACAACATTTGCTAATACCATTTCAGACAAGAGTCTTATAACAAAAGTTTACAGAATACTCCTGGGCCTCCACAAGAAAAAGACTGGTAACCCAATTACAAAATGGGCCAAAGACCGTGGAAAGAATTTTGACAGAGGAAAATATTTGAATGACAAACAGGCACACGAAGAATTGCTCCAAATCACTGGCAAAAAGAGAGATCCAAATAAAAACCACAAAGAAGTACCACTCCTGTTTTAGTGGGTTTTTTTAAAGATAATAATCTTCAGTAGGATTTTTTTTATGTATGATATTAATTGGATTGTTCAATAATTTCCACACTCTGTTGGGTCACCTTTTTTTAAAACAGGTGAAAATATGGACTTCTTCCAGTCAGGTGGCCAAGTCCTCTAGATTTCTTGCCATAGCCTGTTGTGCATGTACAGGACTGAATCTGTCTGTTGAAATACATCAACTGGTATTCCATCAATTCTTTGGCCTTATTTTTTGTCAATTTCTTCAGAGTAACTTGAACTTCCTCCTTCATCACTATTACTTCTTGATCATATGTTGCTTCATGAAAGTATCCTTTATCAGTCAGTTCTTTTTGGTACAGTGACTCTGTACTCCCTTAATTCTCTTTTGATTCTTCCTAGATCTTTCAATATTCTGCCCTTAATATTCTTAAGTATTGCCATCCAGGGCTTGAACTTGTTTGTCAGTGCCTTCAGCTTAAGAAAGCCAAACCAAGTTTGTCCCTTTTGATTTTCTAACTCCAGCTCTTTATACATTTCATTATAATACTTTGTCTAGTCTTCCAAACTGCCCTTTGAAATCTTCTTTTCAGATCTTTAACTTCATGATTCTTCCCTTTGCTTTGGCTTCTCAGAGTTCTAGTTCAGAATCTCTGCTGACACTCATCTCTGTCTTTACTTCCTCCTCTATGTTATAACCTCTTCCTGGATGATAGATTTCTCTCTTTATCTTTACCTCTTTGTATCTATCTATCTATCTATCTATCTATCTATCTATCTATCTATCTATCTCTCTCTCTCTCTATCTATCTATCTATTTATCTATCTATTAGCAAGTTAGGTAGATAGATAGATGGGCTTTAGCTCTCTGGAGAACCCAGTTTCAGACAACTAAAGTTAAGGCTTTAAAAACTTATCACACAATTCAAATTTTGTTTCTAAGAACCAATCCTATCATTAAGAAAATTTGGTGCTTTTTTTTTTCTTCTTTGTGTTTTGGCTAAGAACAGAATATGGCTCATCATCGGGGGATCAAGAACATCTATCATCAATTGTTGTTGTTGTTATGTGTCGTCGAGTCGC
>NW_006399770.1:7320492-7324012 GCF_000299155.1 Elephantulus edwardii
GTACGCCCTTCCCAATTTTGAAACATGCAGTGTTCCCTTGCTCTGTTCTGACAACTGCCTCCTGGTCCAAGTATAAGTTTTGCATTAGAACGATCAATTGTTCTGGGATTACCATTCTTCTCAGAGTCAGCCACAGTTTGTTATGATCTATGCAGTCAAATGCCTATCATCAATACGTTGCCAAAATTCTTTGAGCCAGAGCTCACAAGAAACTTTTGAGTTCTAGGTAAGATAATTTTTAATAATCTGATCTTGAAAGCATCTATAAAGCCATTTTTATTTGACTGGCAATGTTACCTTCTCATGACCCCACGACTTGTAATTATATTTTGTTGTTGTTGTTGTTAGGTGCCATGGAGTCGTAGACGACTCATAGCTACCCTATGATTGAAAAGCCTGAGCAGTGTTCGTATATAGAGTTGGCGGAGGCAAGCCATTTCAGAAATGGATGCTGCTCCTGCTTCCAGGCTAATTATGTTTTAGCCAATCAATTTATTATAACTACATTAATATAACCAATAATTTTAATAATCATATTTCACTTTGTTCTATCATTAAATGTCATCTATCATTGTAAATTAACTAGGATATATAGGACTTTGTAGTTTCCCATATGTCATTATAATTGCATGTGATGTACATACCTCTTTAAAATTTTTAACTTTAATCTTAAGATTTGTCATGATTTCCCATTTGAAGGATATTTTGGCTGTAATCTCTTTGCTTTCCCTTTAACAGAGCTAGACAATTGGGTTTTTTTTCCCCCTTTTCTTTGTTTTGTTGGAGGCAGAATGTGGTTATAATATAGCACCCAAAGCCTACTCAGTATTATACCAAGATTTCTTTATTTTTAATGTTGTTGTTGTGAACTGTAGCTGACCTTCCAGCTGACCTTCCTACACAGGCAGTTAATTGCATGGGAAGAGATTGCTCATCCTTCTCTCCTAGAGCAGCTGCTGTGTGCCTTCAGGATTGCAGTGCAGCTTCTAGCCACTAGGCCACTAGAGCTCCTTTTTATAATACTCAGACATAAATATTTGTTATCTTATTCATTATAGAAAATGAAATATCTCAGACACTTATAGCTGAACTTATTCTATAAATGTGTGCTTTATGAAAAATCATGTTCCACAAATGAAAAGATACTGAAGGACTAGATAGATCACTACAAAAATTACTTCCTATAGGATGAATCTTATCTAATAAGAAATGACCTGTGTGAATGGAATGGATTGAGAAATTATGGTCCATTCATATGATGGAATACTATGCAGCACACAGGAGCAATGATTTTGTCAATTACTACCTAGTTTAGGAGGGTTTGGAGAGCGTTATGCTAAGTGAACTAACTCAGTCCCATAAGGATAAATGTTGTATAAGACCATTATTGTAGAATGAGTATGAGCATCCAAGGTGGGGGGTGGGGAGTGGAAACACAGGGTTTAGGATGGACAAGAGGCTGGTGGTCACACACTTTGATGGGTGAAGGGAGGTAGGGGTGAAGGAAGTGGGAAAGATCAAGTGTGGAAAAACAATGTAGACAAGCTTTATAAATAAACAAGTATTTAAAAAAGAAAAAGAGAGTGTATTGGGAAAATCTGTTGTCAAGGACCTTTCCAAAGTGCTAAAGAGAAAGGATATCAATTTAAAGACTAAGCTGTATGTGATCTAAGCTTTAATATTTTCAGTTGGTTCCCATGTATCTGAGAGTTGTACAATGAATAAAGATGACTGAAGAAGAAAAAAAGCAAGAAAGAATTTGTGAGACCAGATACACCTAGAAGAGTGAGTAAACATTAGCCATCTGAGGTATCCATTCTTTTGCTGTTAGATGCCATCGAGGTGACATCTAGTGACACTATGAACAACAGTTCTGAACCTTGCTCTTTTCTGAGTATCTAAAGAGATGAAAATAGGACATAAGGTCACAGGGTCATGTAAGTGAAAGGGCCATAAAGAGTGAGAATAACACAGCCCCTCACCACCCTAGGCCAGAAAATAAAGAGTCTATAGTCCAGCCCCATGGTATCTCTAGAGCCACATCATAACAAGACTTTTTTTGGTCAATTGTTGTTGTGGTACTGAGAATGAGGTTTATTAGAGAAGTAAGTCTGAAAGTGGGAGAGGAAAAGAATATCACCCAAAACAAGTCCAGGTTTTAGCCCAAGGCAAGGCTCAATTCCTTATTTGGTTCAGGCTCCAATTTCAGTTCAGCAACACAAATTCAAGATGTCACTGGTTTCCTCAATCATGCAGCAAGATTTGCCTCAAAGCAGTTATAGAACAGCTTTTCCTTCAAGTATCTGACATAAACAGCAAAAACCTTTAACTATGACCTTTATCCTACGGCTTCTCTGCATACACTTTGCCACAGTTTCTCTACTGTACTGCCAGTCTCTCCACTACCAGGGTTTCACTCATATCAGAATCTTGCTCCAATGTCCCTCAAATATTGCTGCCACAAGTCTTGTTGCCTAGCATGGAACGCACTCTATCTCTTATCCTACTCCCAAAACTGTTGATGATTTGCAAGACCACGTGTCTCCAATTAGGGTAGCTGGAGATCAGAGGTAGCTAACAAAAATGGTTTTTTAAAAGTAATTTTTTAGACCACCACCACACTGGGTCAACCTCATTATCTAAAATACACTTGACTGAATTTTTTTTTTTTATTTTAAAGAAAGTTTACAGAGACTTTGGATTTCCATTCATTCATTGTTGCACACTTTCCGCCCTGTTCACTCCTCTTCCCCAGTTCACTTTTCTTGGAAAAGCTAAAAAAAAAAGAAAAAAATTCTTTCATTGTTATACAATTCCTTCTCCCTCCCCCACGCCCCAAGTCCACTCCACTATACAGCTTTTATTCTGGACTCCTGTCATGACAATAATACCTAATCATATATTCCTCCTAAAAAGTACTCTCCCTCATCTTTTTCAATGCAGTATAGATTATTTATCCCCTCTTAGTTTTCCCCCAACTCTGATGTCAGACTCACGTTACAACAGTGGCACTATGCAATATTTCTCCTTTTGTGACTGAGATATTTCACTTAGAACAATGTCTTCCAAGGTCACCAATTTTGCATCGTATTTCATGAGTTTCTTGTTTTTCAATCCAGTGTAGTATTCTGTTGTTTAAATATACCAAAGCTTCTCTAGCCATTCATTTGCTGATGGGCATGTAAGGTTTTCCAGCTCTTTGCTATTGTGAGCAAAGCCACAACAAACATGGGTGTGCATATATCTGTTTGGGTGGTAGTTATGGTTTCTTTTGGGTATATTCCCCATAGTGGAATTGCTGGGTCAAAAGATATTTCTATTTCCAACTTATTGAGAAAGCATCAAACTGCCTTCCAGAGTGGTTGCAACATTTTACATTCCCACCAACAGTGAATAAATGTTCCAGTTTCTTCACAACCTTGCCAGTATTTGTTGTTTGCTGTTCTGTTAAATTTTGTTATTCTTATTGGGGTGAGATGATATCTCATAGTTATTTTGATTTGCATCTCTCTTAGAGCTA
>NW_006399770.1:7327432-7335349 GCF_000299155.1 Elephantulus edwardii
GCCTTTACATACTTTTTACAGTTCTGGGAGTCTGATGATGTGCATGTTATTTCTCTTGATAGTGTTCCACATTATTCTTAGGTTTTCTTCTTTTTCCTTCCTTTTGTTAGTCTACTTTTTGCTCTAAAAGATCAGTGGTGACAATTCTATCTTTTATTTCACTAGTTCTGACTTCCATCTCTTCAACTCTGTTCATGTGTCCATTCATCAGGTAAACAGCATCTGAAACATTGGACCTCATATTTTGGATCATGTTTGGTTTTTGTTTGTTTGTTTTTCCAGTGCCTCTAATGCCTCATCAGTTTTATCTGCATTGTTTTGGATTTTTTTAAGCTCTTCCTGGTTTTTACTTGCAGTGTCCTATAATTCTTCAAGTTTTTCTTTCACGCATTAAAACTATTCAATCATTGTTCTTTTAAATTTTGTGTCAGAATTTTCTTCAGACATTCTAGCTTTAGGAAATCCATTGACACTGTATCATTTTTGGGAATTGATATCTTTCTTTGGGCTTGTGTTGGTAGTAGTGTGGTAGTCTATTTCTTTTGTGACATTTTCGTGGTAGAGTTTTTCATGCCTGAGGTGATCGCTGGTTCTTGATCTCATGTCACTGCTGTAAAAGAAGGTTGGACAGGCATGCACAGATGCACAAAGGGTGGGCACATGCACAGACATGGGAGCTGGAAGAGGATCCACAAACAGACCCGTGTGTGTGTGGGGGGGGGTGCATCTAGGAGGACCTGATTGGAAAACCAGGAATCCTTAGTTTTCTCCTTAAGAACTGGGTCTGCCACCCCAGTTGAGTTCCAGCTATGCTCACTCCCCCTCTCCCACTTAAGGGGAAGGAGTCCCACAATTGGTCCAGCAAACAGCTGTGATCCCTCAGCTCAAATACCTCATTCAAATTCCTGCTATTCTACTTCCTCCTGGTGGGTGGGTCCCATCATGACTTGCTGCTCCCTGCTGAGTATCACCGCTCCCTGGTTAGACACACTGCTCTCCACTGAGGCATGCTGCTACATGCCAAGGCTCGCTGCTCCCATTGTTAAAGTCACTTTGTAAGTAGATCTCCTTAGACTTCTTTTTCTCTTGTGCTGATCCTCCACCTTTCCAAGTAGCATATCTTTCTCCACCTGACAACATGGACAAAGAATGTGAGATGTAGTTTCATCATCCTTGCCTCCAAAGAGCACATTGGTCTTACTTTCCCCAGGACAGACTTATTTGTTACTGTTCTCTATCACTACAATTCAAAGGCATACACTCTTCTGTCTTCCTTAGTCTCCGTTCAGTTTTCAGTTGCATAGCAAGCAATTGAAAGGACCATGACTAAGATTAGGTGAACCTTCATCTTTAAACTATCATTGTTGATTTTTAGCACTCTGGAGAGGTCCTTGGCAGCAGATTTTTTACAATGAAACTCATCTTTTGATAATGTCAAAGATGTTCATTATAGAGCTGTGTAAGATGAAATTGTTTATGACTGCGGTCCTTTTTCCAGGATTGAAAAAATGAGATACCTATTGTCCTGGTGGTGAGGATTTTTGGTTTTTTGATGCTGAGATGTAATCTATATGGCAGCTTGTAGTTCTAGATCTTCTGTAGCAAGCACTTCAATTCCTCTTTACTGTCACCAAGCAAGGCATGTAATATGCATAACACAGATAAGGTAGGTGTTGTTATTGTGTATCGTAGAGTAAAAATGGACCCTCCAGCAGGTTTTCAGAGGCAGCTTTAAACACAGGGGAAGAGATTGCCCATCGGGCTCCCTCTAAGCAGCTGGTGGATTCAAACTGTGTGCTTTTGGTATGGTGGTGCAACACCTTGCCACTAGACCACCAGAGCTCTCCACCAGAGCATCATCTAGGAACAGTGAAAAAGACAGTTCTGTCTCTGGAAGTAAAGAAGGAAAGAAGCATTTTAGAAAATAAACACGTGAAAATCAACAAAAAGAAACCTTTTGTCAACAATGCCAAGGAATTGCCTCTGAATTAGAGCTGGAAACCTCTCTTAAGCCAAGATGAAACCTGAACCATCTGGTATATATGAAGATGCCAGTGATGCGACTGCATTCACAGAGAGAGAACTATAGTCCATCGGGAGGAATTCAAGGAGACTATTAAGGGAGTATTAAAAGTGTAGGGTACTTTGTAGAAAGTATCACTGCTAACCCAAAGGCCAGGTGGTCCACTGTTATGCTGGAAAAAGATGAGCAATCTCCTCCCTTGTGATTTTTAACCTCTGAAAACCCTCTGCAGTGTTAGTTATGAGTCAGTTCCAGCTTGAGTGCAGTGACTGGCAGCTATTGGGAGTTTTGTTTTTTTTAACGAAAAAAAGAAGAAGTGGAGCTGAAAATGTGGACATTACTTTTCTATGAAGGAGAGCATAGTTATAGCAGACAATGAAGTAGGATGTAGAGGAACAAGATTTTTCTTCTACAAAGATAAACTGAGTATTAGTATGTATTAGGGACCAGACAGGATATCTGTTTCAGAAAATGGTAGCTTCCTTTTTCTCTACTTAAAGTGGAATTTTTGGGAAAGTTTTATAGGAAAAATGACACTCACATGTTTATGTATCTATCTATATGTATACATATGTATATATTCAAACACAAAGGGGAAAATCATCTTCACCTCTATAATATTTCAATTTCAGATTTACATACATGCTGAAAATAAAAGTTCCACCAAGAATAGAAAAGAAGAAGAAGGTCAGTTTCTGAACAATTAGCTTTAACAAAAGGTTTGAATATTGTCTGCTACATGAGTTCAGTTGTAGAATATAATCCTGAAAATGCAGTTTGTAGAATAGTCTCAGAGATGTTTCTGAGATATTTTATTCTAGTACTTTCATTTTCTATGTTCAAATGAGATAATAAATCCCTATTTGTGTCTGAATTTTCCAAAATAGCTCGTAAGAATAGAAAAATCTGACAGTTGCTGAGAGAAAAAAAGAAGAAGAAACCCCATGAAAATAGCTGAATCTGTCCAGTCTTCTCTTTATTCATTCAGGTTATAAATGGTATTATTGTTGAAAAGAAGTTAAGTAGTTTTCTAAAGAGAAAAAAAATGTTTTGTGGTGGTAAAAATAGCCTTTGCTACTCAGTAGATGGAAATATGCAAGATTAATTTGATAATGAATTAAAACACAATAGTGAATTAATATGTTCTTTTATTTTGCATATGCTTACTAATTGCCAACTGAGAAAGACCAAAGACAAGCCACTGCTCTAAATAGACCCTGAAGTCACCTCAACTCATTGCCTTTGAGTTAGAACTGACTTCTTGCTGACCCTCCTGCAGGTTTTCAGAGGCTGTAAATTGCTTGGGAGGAGAGTGCTCATTTTTCTCCCACAGAGCAGTTGGTGGTTGTGAGAGCAACTCCCTATTCACCAGACCACCAGAAATAAACACTGGGGGTTATAAAATGTACTCTCTGACTTCTAAGAGCCTCATAATATTCACAAATAAAAATCATGATAAAGTGCACATACTAGGACAGTAAGCAAATTAAAAACATAAAACAACAAGGGTCCTTATGGCTTAGAAAGGTGCAGAAACTAATTATCTTTGCTATTAATCAAGAAATACAACTTTTAAAGAATTAATAAATACTGCTTTTTTCAGCAAACTTTGAATAGATCTGTCAATAATAATAGTAAACAAAATTAACTTATAAAATGTGTCCTATTATTAACTATTTGTTGGAGCATAAATTGGAAAAAATGTTTTTGGATTATTTTCTAGTAACATGAGCCAAAAATTTAAGTGTAATACATATCTATTTCAAGGACTTTTACAAAGGATACACACTTTTAAAATATATCTTACCTGTTTTAACCTGTTTGCTTATAATCATTCATATACAACATGTTTTGTACATGTACTTTTTGTTTTATACAATTATTCATATACATTGTGTTTCATTTATGTACCTAATATTTTATGCAGTCGTTCATATGCATTCTATTTTATGTCATTAATTTCCATTGTTCTATAACTGTTATCTGATCCCTATCTTTTCAAGTCTCCATTGAAAATTTCCTAATTTATCACCCTTCCCCTCCACCACCAACCTCTTCTATCTCAGTCTCTTCTAATCCAGAAGAAAGAGGCAAGGAAAACAAAAATGTATAGAACAATTAGTTCAAAGGACTGCTAAACCTCATGACCTTTAACCATTATAACTCAAGACTCTAATAACTAGATGGTGGCAAATTATCACTACCGACCACTCTAAAAGGGGACAGAAAAGAAGGTCCTAGAAAGTTGTTGTTGCTGTTAGGTGCCATCAGTTAACTGTGACTCATAGTGGCCCTATGAACAACAAATGGAAACCTTGCCCAATTCTGCCAGTCCTGTACCATCCTTAAAAATCTGATGTTTCAATCCACTGTTGTAGTCACAATGTCAAGTCATCACATTGAGGAACCTTTTCTCCTTATCAGACTTTTTCAAACATGATATGCTTTTCTAAGGATTCTTGATAATATCTCGAAGTATTTAAGATTGTTACCATCCTTACATCTAATATAGCTTGGAATTCTTTTTTTAATACAAGTGGTTCTTAAACATATGCTATGTCCTGAAATAGTCCAACATCAACCAATTCTTTTTTGTACAGTGATTCTGTGTATTCCTTCTATCATCTCGCATCAGTCAGTATTTTGTCTATAAAATTCTTCAGTATTCCAACTCAAGGCTTAAATTTTTTCTTCAGGTCTGTCAGCTTGATAAATGTTGAGCATTTCTATTTGGTTTTCTTATTCTAGGTCTTTGCATATTTCATTATAATGCTTTTCTATAATACCTTTTTTGTCTTCTCAAGTTGCTCTTTGCAATATTCTGTTCAGCTCTCTTACGTCATCATTTTCCCTCTTCAGTACAATTTCTCTCCGTTCAAGTGTATGTCTGAGTCTTTTATAATACTATGTTTTTTTCAAAAGATGACTTGCTGGAATTTTGGAAAATCAATCATTTGTGGATATTGTAATTAATGTCAAAACAAAATGTACATGACTGATTGAATGGAAAGTCAATTTACAATGTAAACTCTCACTCATTTAAATGACAATAAAAACAAAAGTTCAAAAATGAACAAAAATCATACTTTGAAGTATAGGATTTGACCTTCTGAGAAATGACCACCAGCAGATGAATGAATAAGCAAAATGGAGTATACAATACCACGTTTCAGCTAGTAGTCACTGGAAAATGTATATAACCAGAACTCAGTACTATACATTAGAATATTATTCATAAAAACTAGGGAAGTAATCAAGTATATTCTAGTACTGATGCATTTCAAAAATGCTATGCTAAGTGAATAAAACCAGCTGCAAAGTGATATATTCATGTCCATTCAGTGCTAGAATGGTTAATCTCAAAGAAGTAGAACATACATTAGTAGTTTACAGAGGCTGAAGACAGTAGTAGTGATGGTTAGTAGGTATGGTGTTTCTTTTATGGGTGGTGGAATGTTCTAAAGTTATACAGTAGTGAATGTTATACAAAGCTGGGTGTACTAAAGATGCTGAATATCATACTGCTAAAGGGTAGATTCTGTGATATGTGAATTATATAAAAAATTATATAAAACAAAGCTCATATTAAAATGTTTTCTGTGGCAACCAAATGTGATAAACTTTTAAAATGCTGGACACTCTGCTTAGTACATTATTTTTGTTATGTGTCATTGAGTCAATTAAACCTCATAGCAACCCTATGCGTAATAGCTCTGAATCCTGTTCTATCCTGAGCCAATCTCATTGTCTCTAACATACCTACCACCTACCCTTTTACCTCAATTACTGTGTCAATCTATCTTACCCAAGGACTTCTTTTCCTGTGCTGTCCTTACAAGCATTATATCCTTCTTCATGGACTGGTCCCTCCTGGTAACATGCCCAAAGAATATGAGATAGAGCCTCAAAATCCCTGTCTCTAAGGAGTATCTTGGTTTCACTCTCTCCAAGACAGACTTGTTAGTTCTCTTTGCAGTCCACAATATGTTCAGTATTCTTTTCCAGCCCCACAACTCAAAGATATTTTAGTCATTATCCAGCTCTCTATAGCAAGTAATTGCAAAGACTATGGCCTGAATCAGGTGCACTTTAGTTTTTAAAATGATATCCTTGCTCTTTAGTACTCTGGCGAAGTCTCTTACAGCAGAGTTTCCTATGCAATTTTTTTCTTTTGATTCCTATTTGTCCCAAGAGTGTTGACTGTGGAACTAAACAAGCTGAAATTGTTAACAATTTTAATATCTTCTCTATGTATCATGGAGCTTCCAGTTGGCGTAGTATTACTATGCTTTGGTGGCCTAGTACTAAGAACTGTGCTGCAATCACAAAGACAAGGGGTTCAAATCTACCAGCTGCACTGTGGGAGAAGGATGGGCAATTAATGTGCTGTCAAGTGATGTACAGCTTCTGAAAACCTGCTGGAGGGTCAGCTATGGGCTGGTTCTGACTCAATGGCAAACAACTACGTTTAACACTGAGGAGCTCTCATGGTGTAGTGTGTAGAACGTTGTGCTGGTTACCTAAAGGTTTTTCAAATCCAACAACACTTTTGAAGGAGAAAGATGATTAGTCTCCTTTCATCAATATTTATGAGATCAGAAAGCCAATAGAGAGTCACCAGGAGTTAAAAACAATTTAATAGCAGGAAGTGAAGTGAAGTGAAGGTCTAAATACAATTATAGATAGAGTTTGTGAAACTTGGTAGGCTTATAAAATCACTAAGAAAAATATCAGAAGAATAACCTTGCTTTTATAAAAAGTTGGCAAATCAGAGAATATATAGGGCCCTTGGTTATCTATTGGCCATGAAAGCTGTGAAATCCCATCATGAAGTCTGTTAGAAGTGGCCTATTTCTCCATGTTCCGTGTTTATGTGCACACCTGAAACACAGTCAACACATTTCTGGCAAAGGTTTGCCAAACACAAGCGAGCGCTTCCCTTCTAAACTCCAAGACTGGAACCAATCTTGATTATAAAGCACCGTTAAGTTAGGAGGAAATTTCTCAGAGTATCATGTTTTGCCCAGTATTATGAACACAATTTCTTTTACCAAGAAAGGAAAGGTGGAATTTAAGGAGAGAAGAGCTCTTTAAAGCTTAGCTTTCCACACAATCTGGAGCTGTGTAATCCAATAAAAAAGCTTAATGTTACTGTGGTGTGTTCTGAAGTAGCCACTTTACAGTGACAAGATGGTCTATTACATGCCTGATGCCCTAAAAGTGCACACTGCTGCAGGTTATTTAGCTATTAGAAGTGTTCTTTTATTGAATGTTTGTGGAGATTTTTTTAAAAGATGTATGTGCAGAGCAGGGAATGTATGAAGAAACACTTGCAAAAGCTAGAGAACATCACCATAATGGATTTTGTTTGGTTTTCTTGGTAACCTCCAAATTCATCCTTAGCAAATGTGCTATTGAGTATAATGCTGAAAAGTTTGAACCATTTTAAAATTTAACCACCATGATAACTAGGCAGCCCTATACATGCTCCATGGGGATTCTAATGACTGAATTTTTGTAAGCCCTTTCTTCCAGGGTGTTTCTGAGTGAATCTGAATCTCTCTTCTTCCCATTAGCATATTCTTTTATAACCCGCATTCTCTGGATTCTCAAGGAATCCAACTACCATAATATGTTGTTGTTGTTGTTGTTATGTGCCATCGAGTCACCTGCGACTCATAGCGACCCTAATAAGTACTAAATAAATATTTGTGCCACCTCTGGTGATCTGGTGATAAGAAGCTTCATTGCAATCCTGAAGGCACACAGTTTGAACTACCAGCTGCTCCATGGGAGAAGGATGGACAATCTCCTCCCAGGTGATTAACTGCCTTTAAAAACCCACTGGAGAGTCAGTTATAAATAAGTTAAAATTCAGCAGCACAAAACAACAA
>NW_006399770.1:7337199-7373150 GCF_000299155.1 Elephantulus edwardii
CCATTATGGTACAGTCACTGTGTCAATCTATATTGTTGAAGGTGTTCTTTTGCTGGTACTCCACCTCTCCCTATATGATGTCTCTCTACAAGGACCAGTTCCTCTTAATATTTCCGAAGTAAGAAAGGCAAAGTTTCACCCTCCTTTACTCTAAGGAGTGCTCTGGTTATGCTTCGTACAAAACGTATTTGTTTATTCTTTTGGCAGTTCATGGTATATAGTCAATACTCTTTTTCAAAAATATTATGCAAACACATTGATTCTTCTATCATCTTTCATCATTGTCTAACTCAGATGCATAAAAAGCAATTGAAAACGCCATGACATGGATCAGATACACCTTAGACTTATAACTAAATCCTTGTTTTCTTGATGGTAAGATGTAACCCATATTGAAGCCTGTAGTCTTTGAGCTTTATCATATTTGCTTCAAGTCTTTTCCACTCCCTGAAAGCAAGGCTGTGTTATCTGCATGATGCACATTGATAAGAAGTCTTCCTCCAATCCTGATGCTACATTCCTCTTCATATAGTCCAGTAAAATAAATCATTTTCTCAGTATACACATTACATGGGTTTGGAGAAAAGATACAATCCCAATGTCCACCTTTCCTGAGTTTAAAACTCAAGGGTTCCCTTGTTCTTTTTGGACAAAAAGTTCTTGGTCTAGAAATACGTTTTTCATAAACACAGTTAAGTGGTTCGAGATTTCCATCCTTCCCAGTGTTAGCCATAATTTGTTATGATCCACACCAATTTCTCTGCATAGTCAATAAAACACAAGTAAATATTCTTTGCGATATTCTCTGTTTTCAGGAAAGGTCTACCTAACATTAGCAATGGTATACCTTGCTCCATGATTTCTTCTGCATCCAGCTTGAATTTCTGGCTGTTCCCTTCCAGCTGGTTTTTAATAATCCCCACCATGATTTATTTGCTTATGATATTACTGATATTATTTGATAATTTCCACATTCTATTGGATTGCCTTTTTTGACAAACTGAAACAATACAAAGCTCTTCAGGTCCGTTGGTCTGGTAGTTGTCATCCAGATTTCTTGGCAGAGACTGATGAGCACATTTAGCACTGCATCTGTTTTCTGAAATATTTTAATTGGTAATCTATCAATTTGCAGGGTCATGATTTTGCCAGTGCCTTCAGTGCAGCTTGGGCTTTTTCCTTCAGTATTTCTACTTCCTGAAATGATTTTGCATCAACTGATTCTTTTTGTACAATGATTTTGTGTATCCTTTCCATCTTCTTTGGATGCTTCCAACATCACTCAAAATTTTGACCATATTGGACCTTGAGACTTAAGTTTATTCTTCAGTTCTTTCAGATTGAGAAATGCTGATTTTGATTTACTGACTCCAGCTCTTAGCACATTTCATCATGATGCTCTGTCTTCTCTAGATTTCCTTTAAAAGCATCTGTTTAGATATTACTTTTGCCTTGTTTTGGCTTCTTTTCCTTCTAATGCAAGTTTCTGAATCTCTGCTGGTATTCAATTTTGGTATTTTCTTGATTATCAGTTTTTGTAATGATGTTTTATTTTCTTTATGGATGATGCCCTTGATAACATTCCACAACTCATCAGGTTTCTGGTCATTAGTGTTCATTGTGTTAAATCTATACTTTCAAGGTCACATATTGGTTCTCATAACTTGTTTAATTTTCTTCAACTTCAGTTTGAATTTGCATATGAGTAACTGATAGTCTGTTCCACAGGAAGCCCTTGGCATGGTTTTGGTTGCTTATATTGAACTTTCCCAAGGTCTCTTTTCATAGATTTAGTCAATCTGATATTTATGTAGCCCATCACAAGAAGTCCACGTATATAGTCAATCAAGATACATTCATACTAATTGATCACAGGAATGCAAAAACTGTAAACAAAAAAGGACTGGTAACTGGAAATATGGCCTTGGTGACAGAAATGAGGCTGGAGAGAGAATGATAGAATTTTATACAATGATTTATTTATTAATTTTAAATACTTTTTAGTAAAAATATAAATGATGACTATACATATGGAATCAGGTTTACTATATCTGTGGAAAGAATCATTGGAAAACCTCAATATCAGCAGTCACAAGCAGGCTCAGAACTGAGTGGGGAACGCATTTCATGTGCAAATTCAAGTTGAAGCTGGAGAAAATTGAAACAAGTCCACAGAGCCAAAATATGTCCTTGAACCTATCCCATATAAATTTAAAAATGATCTGAACACAAATTATCAAAGACCAGAGATGCTATGGGATGATATAAAGGATATCATCCATTAAGAGAGCAAATGATCATTACAAAGAGAAAGAAGAAACAAAAAACCAAAATTGATGCCAGGAGACACTATAAAAAGTACATTTATTGGATTATCAAGAAGCCAAAACAAAGGGAAGAGATGCTGCCAAAGTATTAAAGCTGAACATTTGAAAAGAACATTTCAAAAGGTAACTCTAGAATAGTTGTTGTTGTTGTTATGTGCTGTGAGTCACCCGTGACTCATAGCAACCCTATGTACAAAAGCCATAAACCCTGTTCTATTCCTTGCAAATTTCATTGTCTCTGACACACCTACCCCCATTACCCCAGTAACTGAATAAATACATCTTGAGGTTCTTCCTCTCCTGTGCCAAGCATGACATCCTTCTCCAAGGACTGATCTCATCTTACAACACGTCCGAAGTGTGTCAGACAAAGCTACAGAATCCTTGCCTCCAAGGAGCAGCCTGGCGTCACCCTCTCCAGGATGAACTTGTTTGTTCTCCTAGAAGACCATGGTATATTCAATATTCTTCTTCAGCACCATAGCTCAAAGGCATCAAGTCTCACTCTGTCATTCCCTAGTCATTGTCCTGCTCTATGATGTGCAGCAAGTCATTGCAAAGACCATGGCCTGCATCAGGTGCACCTTACTCTCCAGACTGAGATCGTTGCTCTTCAATACTTTGGAGAGGTCTCTGACAACAGACTTTCACAATGCAATTTGTCTTTTAGCACAAAGCAAAATATATAACAAAATGTGCAAAAGGCTGGAGGCAGAGAATAAAAAGGAAAGAACTCAAGCTCAAAGAACTTAAGATGTGAAATACCAAAATGGATCAGAAAAGACTCTGAAACTTGCTCTAGAAGGTAGAGAAGCTATTACAAAAGGAAGAAATAAAGGCAAAGAGAACTGAGCAAAAATTTCAAAACAAGGCTTAAAAAGAAAAAGCAAATAAGTATAATTAAATATATAAAAACGTGGAGTTAGAAAATAAAAAACAAAGGACCTGCTCTTCATTTCTCAAGCTGAAAAAAATGAAAGTGAAGATTCAAGCCTTAAATTTCAGTATTTAAGGAACCTGTGGACATCATGCTTGGAAAAGTGGAGGGACAGTATTGGAGAGGAAGACCCCAGATGAGGTGGATGGACACAGTAACTAGGTAATGGGGGTACGTGTGTCAGAGACAGTGAGGTTGGCTCAGTATAGGACAGGTTTCAGAGCTATTGTACATAGAGTCATGTGAGTCACGGGCAACTCAACTGCACATAATAAGAACAACTGGGGAAAAATATTGAATGGCAGAGGAAATTTAAAAAGATGATGGAAGGCATGCAGAGTCACTGTATAAAAAACTTTGTCAGTGCTCAGCCAAGTCAAAAAGTTTCCAAAGACTTAGGATAAACAACCAATGTTATTGAAAGAGGAAATAAAATTTACAGTGAAGATTTTGGGGGAAAAAGTTCCAAGAATTAACAAAATACCAGTTGAAAGGTTCAACAAATAGATTCAGTGCTACATTTATTCATTCATTCATCAGTGCCTAAATCTGGAAGATAACTCATGACCATTCAACAAGATGATATCCATATCTGTACTCATTCTAAAGAAAGATAACCAAAAAATCTGCAGAAATTACAGAAAAATATCATTAAGCCTTATGTTGCAGTGCTTAAAGATGTTATGGACAAAATAGTGAATAATACAGGAAACATCAAAAGAGGATGGAAAGAATACAGGGAATCACTGTAACAAAAAAAACCAAAACAAAAAACAACCCAAAAAACACAACACCAACACAAAAACCCAACAACAGCAACAACAACAAAAGGGGGTCTGGCACGGGATTATTTCAAGGAATAGCATATGAAAGCTAAAGCAGGATCCACCACTCTAACCATATACAAAAATCAACTCAAAGTGGATCAGAGATAAAGAGATAAATCCCGAAAAAACATAAAGATAGTAAGAGACAAAGTGAGACCAAGCTTAGAAGGCTTAGACCATGGCTGAAAAATACAGCCAGAAATACACAACAAGGGGGGATAAAAATTAATGAATGGAACTTTCTAAAGATTAAATATCTATGTGAATAAAAAAAATTTTCCAAAAAGGAGGAAAGAAAACTTATTGACTGGGGAAAAAAACATTTGGGAATACCTTCTCAGACAAAGGTCTAATAGTAAAAGTTTACACACTACTCAGGGCCTCCACAAGAAAAAGATTGATAACCTCATTATAAAATGGGCAAAAGACATCGAAAGACTTTTCACAGAGACAGACATTCAGATAGCAAACAGATGTGTAAAGAACTGCTCAAATTCAATGGCAAAAAGAGAGATGCAAATCAAAACCATAATGAGCTACCATCTCACTTCAGTAATAGTGGCAAAGTTTAACACAAAAACAGCAATAAGTTTTGGAGAAGATGCAGAAATATTGGAACTGTTAGTGGGATTACAAAATGGTACAACCACTCTAAGAAGGCAGTTTGCTGTTTTCAAAATCCTGAACATAGAAATTCCATATGATCCAGATTTTCCACTGTTAGAAATTCACCCCGAGAAAATTAGAACTATATCCACATGCATACAAGAAAGTCCAGTGAATACCACTATCATTCAGATATATGCAGCAACAACCAGAGCTAAAGAAAAGGAAAAAGAAGATTTTTAACAACTTTTGCAATCAGAGATCTATACAACATGCAATCAAGATGCATTAATAATAATGGATAAATGCAAAAGTTGGGAACAGAGAAGAAGGATCAGTAGATGGAAAACATGGGCTTGGAGACAGAAATGAAGCTGGAGAAAGAATGATATAATTTTGCACAATCAATTATTTATTCACTGCAAATACATTTATAAGAAATAGAAACATAGGCTATACACATGGATTTCATCTGATGGTATGCATAGGAATGAGATTAATTACATCTGTTGAAAGAAGCAATCAGTGGAGGAGCTCAATATCAGCTGTGAAAACTAGGCCAGGTGCTTATTGTGGAACAGAGCACCAACTACTCATATGCAAGTCCAAGCTGAAGCTAAGTAAAATGAAATCTAAGTCACGAGAACCAAAATATGACCTTGAGTCTATTCCACCTGAATTTCAAAATCATCTCAGGAATAGGTTTGAGGACTTGAACACTAATGAGGTAAGATCAGATGAGTAGTGGAAGGATACTAAGAATATTATCCAGGAAGAGTATAAAAGGTCATTGCAAAGACAGAGGAGGAAGAAAAGACCAAAATGGATGTCAGAGGAGACTCTGAGTACTGTACTAGAGTGCTGAGAAGCTAGAGCAAAGGAAAGAAATCAAGACATTAAGGAGTTAAACAGAATATTTCAAAGGACAGTGTGGGGAGACAAAGTCAAGTATTATAATGAAATGTGCAAAAAGCTAGAGTCATAAAATCAAAGGGGTTGAACTGGCTCAGAATTTCTTAAGCTCAAGAAACTTAAGAACAAATTTAAGTCTCGAGTTGCTTAAGGAGGCTTTGGGCAGAATATTAAATTATATTAAATGATATAGGAAGAATTAAAATTAAAATGAAAAGAGTATACAGAGTCATTGTACCAAAAGGAATTGGCAGACACAGAAGAATTTTTGGTGATGAAAGAAGTTCAAGCTGCTTTGAAAGAATTGGCAAAAAATAAGGCCCCAGGAATTGATGTATACCAATTGATATATTTCAACAAATAGATGCTGCCCTAGATGTTATCACCAAGTTGTGCCTAGAAAGCTGAAGGACAAACCATCTGGAAAACTAACTGGAAGAGATCTATATTTGTTCCCATTTCAAAGAAAGGAGATCCAAAAGAGTGTAAATTATCAAAGAATGTCATTAATATCACATACAAGCAAGATTCTGCTGAAGATTATCTAAAGACTACTGGAACAGCACATCAGCAAAGAACTACCAGAAGGGCAGGCTGGGCTTAGAATAGGCATGGTCTATACTAGGGATATGGTAGCTAATGTTAGATGGATCTTGGCTGAAAGCAGGGAGCACCAGAGGAGTGTCTATCTGTACTTCATTGACTACACAAAGGCATTTGACAGGGTGGATCGCAACAAACTGTGGTTAACTCTGAGAAGAATAGGAACCCCAGAACACTTGATTATGCTTATGTGAAACCTATAATTGGACCAGAGGCAGTTATCAGAACAGAGCAAGAAATGGGTGTATGCCAGGGATCTGTCCTATCTCCATACCTTTTTAATTTTTATGCAGAACAGATTATCCAGGAGGCTGGGCACTATGAGGAGAAATGTGGCATCAGGATTGGAGGAAGACTCATCAACAATCTGCATTATGCAGATGGCACAACCCTGCTTGCTGAAATTGAGGAGGACCTGAAGTACTTGCTGCAGAAGGTCAAGGACTGTAGCCTTCATTATGGTTTGAAGCTCAATATCAAGAAAATAAAGATTCTCACTACTGGGCTAGTTGGTAGCATTGTGATGAATGGTGAAGAGACTGATTGTAAACAGCTTTACTTTCCTTGGCTCCACAATCAACACTCTTGGCACCACAGGCCAGGAGGTTAAAAGACGTTTTGAACTGGAAAAGTCTGCTGTCAAAATCCTCTCCAAAGTACTGAAGAGCAATGATATTAGTCTGGAGACTGTCAAGGCATGCTTGATACAGACCATGGCCCTTGTAATCACTTGTTATGTATCAGAGAGCTGGACAATGACTAGGGATGATAGAAGGAAAATTGATGTCTTTGACCTTTCGTGTGGAGAAGAGTTTGAATACATCATGGGTTGCTAGGAGAATGAACAGGTTCATTCTCGAGAGGCTTAAACCAGGCTGTTCCTTGGAGGCAAGGATTCTGAAGTTTCATCTAACATACTTTGGACATGTTGCAATAAGGATCAATCCTTGGAGAAGGGGAGAAGGATGTCATGCTTGGGAGGGTGGAGGGACAGCACAGTATAAGAAGACCCTCGATGAGATGGATTGATCCAGTAACTGGGGAAATGAGGGTAGGTGTGTCAGAGACAATAAGATTGTCACAGGATAGAGCATGTTTCAGGGCTGTTGTATGTAGGGTCATTATGAGTCACAGGCAACTAGATGGCACATATCAACAACAAGACACAAACAGAAATTTGTACACCAATGTTCATAGAAACATCATTCACAGTTTGAAGAACAAGGAAATAACTCAACTGCCCAACTATAGTTGAGTGGATTGAGAAATTGTGGTACATTCATATGATGGAATACAATAATATTGAAAATTGCTACATAGCTTGAGAGGGACAGGAGAGCATTATGCTGAGTGAACTAACTCTGTCTTATAAGGAGAAGTACTGCATAAAACCACTGTTGTTAGTTGTTGTGTACCATTGAGTTGGAAGCAATTCATAGCTGACCCTCCAGTGGATTTTCAGAGTTAGTTAATCACATGGAGGGATATTGCTCATCCTTCTCATCCAAGACTATTATTGTAGAAATAGAAAGATTACTAGTGAAATGTTTATGAGGACCCAAGGAGAGAGGTAGGGGAGGCAGAGAGAAAGATGGGCAGGGGGAAAATCATAATTTGGAAAAACACAATTTGGTGAGAGGAAGGAGAGAGGGGTAAAGGAAGTGGTAAAGATCTAGTGGGGATCTGGAAAGACTGGGTAATGATGGGCATAGTTCAATGGTGATTAATTTTATAAAACAAAGAATGGTAATAATTGCATAAAACAGTGTGAATGAATGATATTTTGAAACACAATATATACAAATTTTGTGAGTAAGCCAATATAAAAACAAAATATTTTAAAATAGAAACAATAGTAATAAAGAAGGAAGTTCAAACAGCTCTGAAGTAACTATGAGCAAAATATAAGGTCCTAGGAATTGATGGATTACCAATTGACATGTTTCAACAAACAGATGCTGCCCTGGATATGCTCACCAGGTTGGACCAAGAAATCTGGAGGACAGCTACCTGGCTACCTGACTGGAAGAGATCCACATTTACTCCCATTCCCAAAAATGGTGATCCCTCACAATGTGGACTGAACAATATCACTAATATAAAATTCAAGCAAAATATTGCAGAATATTATTAAAAAAGAACTAGAACAATACATTGATACAGAACTGCCAGAAATAGAAACTGAATCTATAAGAGGCTGTGGCACTAGGGATATCATTGCCAATGTTAGATAAATCTTGGCTGAAAGCTGAGAATATCAGAAGGAAATCTACTTGTACCTTTTCAACTATTGGAAACAGGAGTGGCATCCACTTCCTAAACAACATGCCTCCAGAAACTCTATGAATTTTGATAAATGTCAATAGCTATAGAGGGGCTTCAGGCCTTTGTTCATAAGGTCACTATGAGTCGTGCTTGACTCGAAGGCAATCAACAACAACAACAATTTATCAATTATGCAAAGGCATTTGACTGTGTGGATCACAACAAAATGTGACTAAAATTAAAAAGACTGACACACTTGATTGTGCTCATGTGAAGCTCACACCTACACCAGGAAACTGTCATCCAAATGAAGCAAGGGAACACTGCAAGAGTTAAAATCAAGAAAGAAGTTTATCAAGCACATATTCTTTTTCCATATCTTTTCAATCTATATGCAAAACAGATCATTCAAAAATCTGGATTTTTATAAAGAAATAAGGCATCAGGATTGGAAGAAGACTTATCGACAACCTACATTATAACACAACTTTGCTTGCCAAAACTGAGGAAGACATGAAGTCTTTGCTGCACAAGGTCAAGTACTACATCCTTTAATATGGATTGCATCTCAACATCGAGAAAACAAAGATCCTCACCACAGGACCTATTAGCAATATCACAACAGATGGAGAAAAGATTGAGTTTGTTAATTATTTGACCTTGCTCATATTAGCAATAAAAATCCCTGGCACCAGAAGTCAGGAAATCAAAAGATTAATTGCATTGGGAAAATCTACTGTCAAGAACCTCTACAGAGTATTAAAGAGCAACAATGATAGTCTAGAGACTAAGGTATCCCTGATCCAGGTCATAGTCTTCTCATTGCTTGCTATACATCTGAGAGCTGGACAGTCGCTAAGGATGACAGAAGAAGAACTGACATCTCTGAGTTGTGGTGCTGAAAAAGAAAAACCATGGACTACTAAGAGCACAAACAGATCAGTCTTGGAGAGGGTGAAACCAAATTGCTCCTTGGAAAGAAAGATTTTGAAGCTCTATCTCATGTACTTTTGGAATGTTATCAGAAGAGACTAGTCCTTATATAGGAATATTTAAGTTAAAATGGTAGAGGGTCAGTGCAAAAGAGGAAGAACCTAGATGAGATAAATTAACAATTTAAAAAAATAAAAATTGTAAAAAATTAGCTATTGAAAACTCTACATATAGTTATTATACCTTTAGTTACACATAATGTCACTATGAGTATTAATTATATCAACTGCAACTTCTTAAATTGCACGGTGTGCACCTGTACAAAAAGTATGGTACAAGGTGGAATTAAAACTAGACTTATCAGAAAAGAATGTAGAAAGTAGCAACTCTATGAACAATAAATGTCAACCTTGCTCTATCTTGGGCCACCCTCACCATCTCTGATATATTTTAACCCATTTTTACAGTCTGTCAACACCCTTCAGAAGGTCTTAATCTCTTTAACTAACCCTCTACTTTTTCAAGCATGATGTCCTTTTTAGGCACTGAACTTGGCTAACATCATATCCAAAGAATAGGAGACAGAGTTGAGTAGGAAAATATAGAGAATTATAATTTCTTCTTTTGTCATATCCTTTTAGGCCTTGATATGAAGCCATTTTCAAATGTAGAAATATGGTATCATTTTCATTGGCATTCAGGAAAGGTGGCATTTGTAGCTATATGGAAGATGAACAAGAAAGAGTAGGCCTCAGAGAAGCTGTAGATAGAGGAATTAGTCATGGTGTTGTTTCTAGAACCTAAAGAGAAATGATGAGAGACTGAATTAAATTGGAGAAAATATAAATAGAAGAAGACAGTTATGTGAGATTATATAATATACTGTATGTCAGAAATCAGACCTGCAACTTCATTCATAAAACCATAAAGTAAAATTGTGGTGAAATCACCACAAATAACAACATTCTGACAGATCTTTTATGTAGTAGTCTTTTTAAGAACATGCCTCTGGCCTAATGAAGCACAACAGAATAAAGTAATATTCCAGATTAGATTAACATTCAGTCTTTTCTCGTTTTGTCTGTAAACTCTATTCTAAGATCCTTCTGAAATCATAGTTCTGTGTGATTTTGCTTTTGTCAAATGAGTTATCTTGCATCTGCATCCAAACCTGACAAAGTGAAGCCCTTGGTACAATGTGAACCAATGAGTTTCTTCTCTTTAAAATTCAACCTGAGAGGCGCAAAAGTCAGGAGATGTAATGACAGTCATTAGGGGTTGTTTGTTTTTTGTTTTAAATGTATGTATTTTTTTTAATTAATTTCAATGAACATTTACAGAGACTTTGCATTTCCATTCATTCATTGTAGCATTTTTCCCCCACAGTTCCCCCATCCCTAGTTCACTCTTCTCTTTGAAAAGCAAAAGAAAAATGCCTTCATTGGTATACAATCCCCCTGAACCCTCCCATCCCCACCCTGAGTATACTCCACTCTGCAACCTTCATTCCGGAACAGTCATATTAGTTTTAAATCTAGACAGTCTTTGTAGTCATGAACACACAGAAAGAAGCAAAGATAATGTATTTATAAAGACCCATAAGAATCATTAACCAAGTGGAAGAAAAAGCCACAAAGCACCATGAGAGAGATGGAGAGGCTGTTTCTGATTTTTCAATTCTCAATCCAGGCTACACTGCATTTCTGGTAATTGGATTCCTAGAATTTCGGATTATGGTTACTTGAGGTGATGTAAAACTCATTATCTGTTCCTGGAAACTAACCCATCACTAATTTAAGCATAGTCTGACAGATTGAAAAGAACATGACCTCTTCTAAGAAAAATTAGAACTGATGTTGCTAGAGTCTTATTAAGAAATACTCACCTCTCTTCTACTGTAAAAAACAAAAACCAAAAACAAACAACAAAACAAACAAACAAACAAAAAACCCACAAAACTGTATTCCAACCATATTCATGAATATCTACTATCTTGCCTAACCTGGTGGGATTGTAAGAGAAGTAAGCCCTCCTGCCTGATTGTTGCAATGAATGCTGCTAACCTAAGGCCATCTACTATGATTAAGAACTCAGACCCTGAGAACAAACAGCCTGAATTTGCATAAATTCCTTTAGCTTTGTGAGCTAGAACAAAAACTCTCAGCCTGAAATAGTTAATCTGCAAATAAGGAGAGTAATACTTACACTGTGGATTGTTGATGAACTGATATTAATCAGTTCTAGTCAATTCTTTCAATCCTTTGAGCTCTGATAGCCTAGTGTAAGAATCTATGCTGCAATCCCAAAGGCCTGTGGTTAGAGGCCATCAGTTGCTACACGGGAGAAGGATAGGCAGTCTCCTTTCCTGTGATTAACTCCTTCCGAAAGCCTGCTGGAAGGTCAGCTAGGGGTTGGTTCCAACTCTATGGTACACAACAACAACAACAATAACAACAGATTCTTTACCTATATTTACATATATAGTAGAGTTATAATAATTTCACGATTTTTTGTGATAAAGCACTTTTAATTCAAGCCTCTAAACTTTCTGTTAAAGCCTAGACTGTTCCATCAGGATTGTCCTTACCAAAATGATTGTTAACACTCTTCACAATGGTTACTCTTACTGGTTGTCCCTGCTGTCTACTTTTACCCACTTCAAATTAATCCACACACAAAACCAGAGTAGTCCTTCTCAAATTCAAATTAATTGATGTCTCTTCTGTTTAAAAGCTTCAATGATTCCCTATTGCCCTAAGAATGAATTTCGTTCTCTTCATGATATATAGGCTTTTCATGATCAGAATACTGTCTCATTTAACTGTCTACTTAGCTATCTAGTTATGGGGTATTTTTCTTATGTATTTTGTTTCACTGTTGTTTTGTTTTGCTTTAATTTTATACTAGTTTATTTACAAATTTCAAAAACATTGTTTTTCAGACTAGATCTTTCCCATTTCCTTTACCACGCCACCCATCAAATTGTGCAACCCTATGAATTACTCTCTAGTTTTTTTTAAACTTCTCTCATTGGGCCTTGGTACACTATAAGACACCCCCCCCCTTTCTTCTTGAATATTCTGTTCATCTTTCATCATCAGCATAGGCATCACCTCCTCTGAGAATACCCTTTGATAACATAAAATTTGTCCTTTTATTCCTTGTTATTGTGTAATCAGTTCACACTTGAGCATAGTATGTTGCTCATCATTTTTTTATCCATGTTCTTGACACTGTTTTTTAAGTGAATGTATTAAATGATGAAATATAACTGTATTTAAAAATCTAACTGAAGCTAGCATGAAAGACACTTCAACATCAATAAAGCAAAAATGCTCACTATTAAACTGATAGGCAACACCATGATAAATGGCAAAAAGACCAAAATTGTCAACAATCTCATCTTACTTGGGTCCACAGTCAATATCCTTAGTATCAGCAGTCAAACGATCAGGAGACTTGCTGTACTTCAGAAGATTGTTGTCAAATTATAGTGACGCAAGGATATCACTTTTAAAGACTAAGCTGCCCCTGACTCAGGCCATGGTCTTTTCAATCATTTGCTATGCATCCGAAAGCTGGACAATGAATAAGGATGACAGGAGAATTGATGCCATTAGGTTGTGATGTAGAAGTAAAACATTGCATATCACAAGGACTTCCAAAAGAATAAACAGAAAAGTCTTGGAGCAAGTACAATCATAATGCTTCTTGGAAGCAAAGGTGACGAAGCTTCATCATACATTGTTTGGGTTTACTGTTAGGAGAGGCTATCCTTGTAAGTGGATATCATGTTTTAAAAATTGAAAGTTTGTCAAAAAAAGAGGAAGACCCTTACAAAATAGATTGACACAGTGACTGCAGCAATGGACTCAAGTATGTCAGAAGTTATGAGATGGCACAGGATAAAACAAGGTTCAAATTTGTTGTCCATAGGGTTACTATGAGTCATAATTTGACTTGAATGCATTTAACAACAAGAAATATGAAATACAGAGGTTATGTCCCTGAGGAAGATCAACAATGCAGCCAGATTAAGGAATTCAAAATTGAGTTGTCAATTCAATGAATTAAAACAAAGTATTTACCAACCAAGGAAGCAAAGTAAAAACCGAGAATCTAAGAAAATTTGAAATGAGAAACAAGTGGCAACATATCCCACAGAGAAATTCACTATAATTCAGTAAAGTAACTAGAAAAATTTATGGTGAATTTTTTTATGGTGTCCCAGAGCTGGCTTATACTGGAACATAGAGCCCATTTAAGGGTACTTGTCTAAAGAACAGAAAATTGGACATGAAGGCACAGGGCCATGAATGTTTCTCAGAAAGGGCTAGAGGGAATAAAAATAGTACAGCTTCTCACAAATCTAGAACAGAAAGCAGATAAAGAGCCACTAGCCGAGCTCCATGGTGCCTCTAAGGCCACAGCAGCAACAAGAGATTCATTTATTCATTGTTTACTCACAGACTCACAATTGTGGTACTGAGAATGGGTTTATTAGGGAAGTAGATTGGAAAAGTGGGGGAAGCAAAAAATATCACCTAATACAAGTCCAGATTTTAGCCTAAATTCCAAGGCACAATTCTTCAGTTAGTCCAGACTCTGGTTTCAGTTCAGCAGTCAAATCCAAATCATCCAGCAAGGTTTGCTTCAGAGCAGTTATAAGATAACTTCTTCTTAATTACCCTGCAATAATAGGACAAACCTTTAACTGTGGCCTTTATCTCAGGGATCCTCTGCTTACACCTTGCCACAGTTTCTCTAAAGCAATGCCACAATCTCTCTACCACCAGGGTCTTGCTCTCAGTAGAGAGCTTTCCCTTAAATCTTGCAGCCGCAAGTCTTTCTTGACTTAAGTCTTTTTGCCTAGTGTGAGAAGCAATCTTTCACTTATCCTAGTTCTACATCTGTTGATGATTTGCAAGACCATGTTGATTTGTAAGACCATGTGTCTACAATTAAGGTAGATGGAGACCAGAGGTGATAACTGTAATGGCTAAAAACAAAACAAAACAAAACAAAACAAAAAAACCCGAACTTTTAGGCTAACACCACGGTAGTCTATGAGAGCAGACAATAAACATAGAGAAAGGACTGAAGAACTTAAAACATAAAATTAGGTGGTCAATTTTGTTTGGGACATATATGACATTTTTAGCATTACAGAACACAATTAGATGGGCCAAGATAGTTGATATAGACATGAACCAATCTGTTAAAAGACAATATAAAAAATCAAGCAAGAGTCTGAAGATAGTGGTTGTAAGAATGTGAAAAGGGAAATAAAATAAGACAACTAAGATTAAATACATATTTAGACATATTTAAAATAGCATTAATCATTTAATTTGCAAGGAGTACTGTAACTAGCTCTGGTAGTGTCTTCTCAAGAGATCTGTGCTGCTAACTCAAAGACCATACCTATCTGGTAGCTGAAATAGGCCAAATGTTCTGCTACAGAAAGAAGGCAGTCCCCTTCTTTGCAGCTTACAGCCTTGGAAATCCAATGGAGGATCAGCTTTGAGCTGATTCTAGGTGGGTATCAATGAGATTCCTGTAAAAGGTACAGCAAATGTAAGGAACTATAGGGTTATGTGTATTTCTTATAAATTTTAAATTTAGATTTGAGACAAGAGAATCTAAGCATCATTTCTTCAGCCTACATGAAATTACAATACCAATCTATTACTTGAAAAAAGAAATTAAGACATTGGTGTATATGAATTCACAAACAATAATGGTTTTCTAGAACCAAAGGAGGGCCAGGATATTGGAGCACACACATTTAGTCTGAGAATGCCTGCCTTAGGTCTTTAGAGCAATTCATCTCAACTTTAAGATTCTAATGGCAATAGGATCCTGTTCAGAGCTCAACAGCTCTGTCAGCCACACGAAGTGTATCTGGGGTAGATCTAGTGAGCTGCCAGGATCCCAGTTCATTGAAGACGGTCTGATTTTCAGGCTTGCTGACAAGTCTGCCATAATGCCGGGAGTGAGGAGACTCCTTACCCTGGAAAGTGATCTGTATGAGAGAGGGGGAAAAAAGTGCTTCAATTGTCTCTACAAAGCAAGAAGCTATTTCAGCTGGGGTTTGCGTGCCTTTCCTTTGCTAATTTTCAAACAAACGATTTTTGATGGGAGCACAGTTTGAGGCTTCACGTTGAAAATTCTTGCAGCAAATTATCTACTACCTGTTGAGAAAAAGATCTCTGAAGGTTACATAAATTGTCACAGGATAACTCATATTTCTGGCTCTTTACCCCATTCTCCATACTACCACCCTCCTTTCTTTAAAAAAAAAAATCTTGAGGCTAGAAGACAGGGTAATCACAATTTTGAAGTGATGGAGAGAAGGGGTTGGAAAGCCAGAGCACACTAGATTGCTGGAACGCTCCGCGATGTCACGGGACTTTTGCAAGGTGAGAACCTGAGCAGGGAGAGCTTGCGCTAACCTGCCTGACAGCCAAGGTCTTGTTCCTTTCGAAGTAATCTCCCCTGAGCGCTCCAAGACAGGCTGGCTTAGGCAGGCTCAATCCAATTTAATGGATGATTTGACAATGGAAAATTGAGGGGAGAAGGAAATGATACACGCTAAACATCAGCCCAGGTAGAGCTGAAAGGGCATAGTCCCTGTCATTCATTTACCAAGTGGGAAGTGTCTGAAGGAGTAAGTGCCCAGTGGTCCCAGCCACATTCTAGCAGCACCTCTTAAAGAGGAAATATTAATCTGACCTCTATAATTCTCCTATTCAGAGTTTGGAAGCAATAAAACCATCTCTAACAACCAGCCCGTCCCTAACTCAGTTGACTCATCAACAACATGCATTTCTCATATGGTATAATCTTACTTGCTGAAAATAAGAAGGACCTGAAGTGTTTGATACAGAGGTCAAAGGACTACAGTCTTCAATATGGATTGATGCGCAATATCAAGAAAACAAAGACTTTCACCACTGCGCTGATTGGCAGCATCATGATAGATGGTGAAGATACTTAGATTATTAACAAACTCATCTTGATCCACAATCAACACCCTTGGTACTAGTGGTCAGGAAATCAAAAGACAAATTGCATTAGTAAAGTTTACTGTCAGGAAGCTCTCCAGAGTGCTGAAGAGCAATGATGTCAGTTTAGAGACTAAGGTGGTCCTGTTCCAGGCCATGATCTTCACAGTTACTTGCTATGCATCAGTGAAATGGAAAATGACTAAGAATGACAGGAGAATTGATGCCTTTGAGTTGTGCTGCTGGAGAAGAGTACTGAACAGACCATTGACTGCCAAGAGAACAAATAGGCTTCTCCTAGAGAGGGTGAAGGAAAGTTGTTCCCTGGAGGCAAAAAAAAAAAAAAAGTTGTTCCTTTGAAGCTCCATCTCACATACAGAAAGGAACAGTCCTTGGAGAAGGTCATCATGCATGGAAGGGTGGACGATCAGCCCAGGAAAGAAAGACCCTGGATGAGATGGATTGATACAATAACTGGAGTAATGGAGATGAGTAAGATTGGCTCAGGATACGGCAAGGCTCAGAGCTTTTGTACATAAGTTGCTACGAGAAGTATACAACAGCAACCTAATTGACTCTTCCTTTTGTTATAAAGCTCTGATGGCTTAGTAGTAAGGAATCCATCAACTAACTGTTCCATGGGAGAAAGATGAATAACCAATGTGAACCATATCCTATCCTGTGCCATCCTCATGATCTCTGACACGCTCGAGCTCATTGCTAGTCACTGTGTTAATTCCCCTAGTTGAGGGTCCTCCTCTTTATTTCACCATCCCTCTACATTTCCAAGCACGATGTACTTCTCCAAAGAATACACTCTCCTAGCATCATACTAGGAAGCAGGAATGGCATCCACTTCTGAATTGGCTTGCCTCCTGAAACTCTATGAACAGTGCACTGGTCTTTCTTACATAGGGTTGTGATGAGTCATCTACAGCTCTACAGCACCTAAAAACAACAACATCATGATGATAACTATCGGTCTCGTGGTAAAAATTTTTATCTTCTTGGCATTGAGATTCAATCCATGTTGAAGGGTGTATTCTTTGATCCTCTGCTGCAAGTACTTCAAGTCCTCCTCACTTTCAGCAAACAAGGTTGCATCATTTGCATAACACAGGTTAGTAATGAGTCTTTCTCCAATCCTGAATCCACATTCTTCTTCATAGAGTCCAATTTCTCGAATAATTTTCTCAGCATACATATTGAACAGGTAGGGAGAAAATATGCTGGTGGCTTGGTAGTAAGGGATCCATCAGCTGCTTCACGGGAGAAAGATACAAAGCCTTCTGCCATGTTATTTACTGTCGCTGAGAACTCTGGAACATTAGCTTTAAGCCAGTTCCAACCTGAAGGAATAAAACAACAACAACAACAAGATTGTTAGCTGCTGTCAAGTTGAATCCTCACTCATGCCAACAATATATACAACAGAATCAATCCCAGTCTTGAAGGATTCTTTATCATAATAAGAAAGAGGTTAAGGTTATTTTCATCCCTAGGATTTTCATTGGCCCATTTTAAAAAAAAAATTAATTTTTTTATTATACTTAAAAGAGTATACAAAATTCAAATACATTATTTTTCAGACAATATTCTTCCAGTCTTTTTATTTCCAGGTCTTTCTTCCAAATCATCCTTAATCTTGACACTCCACCAAGAGCTGTAAATATTATGTTGTTATTGTTGTTAAGTGCTGTTGAGTCGTAGATGACCCAAAGCGACCCTATGAACAAAAGACCTGAACACTTGTATAGCTTTCATCATTTCTCTAAGTTCATAGGGTTTCCAGAGGCAAGCTGTTTTGGGGTGAAACATCAAAATCTTCACTGACATGGAAATCTGTTAAACATGAGGTTCATTGACTGGGGATCAAAAATGGATCTTATTCATGGAAGATGTGTATTCTCCTAGTGTATTTCTTGGTAAAAAAGATTTAAACTTCTGTTTTTAGATTCAGAAACTAATGTTTTTACTAAACTATATTTCCAGTTTGTTTTCCAAGTTGAGTTTTGAATAATCACTATTTGTGACTTCCTCATTCTTCTGCTAGATGGCTCTTTTTTATACTTCCTCCTCCTTCTACATTTCTGCTTATTCTTAACATCATCTAACTCTAATCCGAAATGATTATGTCCAAATTCCATTACTAATCAATGTCTCCTAAGGTAGCAGACTGGGAAACTATATTCTCATGAAATACTTCCACAAACATTCCTTTTAGACATAACACAAACCTCAGGGCTCGAACAGGTTTCTTCTACCCACATATTGACTAACATAACTTAGCTATGTATGAACATTAAAAGAGAAGAAAATGAATTAACTGGTTGTAGCTTGAACTGCTCTTTATCACATTTATATTATTGCTGTTGCCATTCTATAAGAGTAGGACAGAATTGGTATTTGCTTTCAAGAATGAGATCTCCCAGAGAAAGTCAGCACTGTGCCCTGGGAAGCCTCAGGATTTATTTTTAGAGGTTCTAATGGCACTTTTTCATGGTGCTTTAAAATTACTCATCTCAAACCTATCATTATATACCTCTTGCTTTCACTACAGCATCAAAGCCCTCTTGGCATTATTTGTTTTGCTTCCATGGCACCAACTGGTGAAGAATGCAGTTTTCCTTAAGAAAGGATACCATTCATCTTTCTCTGCCCTATTGCTTATGTTTGAATAACTAGTATAGTTCAAATACTATGAAAAGAGGTCATTCTGAAGCCTGACTGACAATATATGCAAAAGGACAAACCCTCTTTAAACAGAAGGCTTTATAGACTAGATATTAACAATGTCTGAAGCTTTGGTGGCCTAGTAGCAAGAAGCTGCTCTGGAATCTGAAAGGCATGTAGTTAGAGACCAACAGCTGCTCTGGGGAAAAGGATGGGCAATCTCCTCCCATGTGATTAACTGCCTCTGAAAACCAGCCGAGGGTCAACTATTGTTCCAACTCTATAGTATACAAAACAACAGTACTAATGAATCACTGGCATAAAATCAATCCGACCCATGAGGACCCTCCAATTGAGTTTCCAAGACTGTAACTATTTATGAGAAGACACTGCTCATCTTTTTTCCATGGTGCAGCTGGTGGATTCAAACCATTGACTTTTGGTTAGCTTAATTGAATACAGTTCTAGAATAGCTAAATATTTTACTTTGATTAAGTAACTTAATCTGTTGTTGTTATGTTCCATCAAGTCACTTGCAAGTCATAGCAACCCTACGTACAATAGCGCTGAAACCTGCTCTATCCTGTGCCAACCTTACTGTCTCTGATACACCTACCCTCATTAACCGAGTTACTAAATCAATCCATCTCATTGAAGGTCTTCCTCTGCACTCTCCCTCCACTATTCCAAGCATGATGTCCCTCTCCAAGGACTGGTCCCTCTTTGAAATGCACCCAAAGTATGTCATACGAAGCCTCAGAATCCTTACCTCCAAGGAGCAGCTTGGTTTCACCCTCTCTAGGATGAACCCATTATTCTACTGGCAGTCCATGGTATATTCAATACTCTTCTCCAGCACCAGAGCTCAAAGGCATCAATTATCTTTCTATCATCCCTAGTCATTGTCAAGTTTTCAATACATAGCAAGTAATCGTGAAACTCATGGCCTGAATCAGGCACACCTTAGTCTCCAGACTGATGTTGTTTCTCTTCAGTACTCTGGAGGAGTCCCTAGCTAACTAGTTTTTCTGAAGGCATAGAGCAAAGAAGTAATAAGGACTACATTTTACATTTTCCCTCCCTATGGCCTGA
This sequence comes from Elephantulus edwardii, assembly GCF_000299155.1. NCBI lineage: Eukaryota > Metazoa > Chordata > Mammalia > Macroscelidea > Macroscelididae > Elephantulus > Elephantulus edwardii. The sequence goes on from NW_006399770.1 coordinate 7,357,382, forward strand.
GCTAGGCATTTCCTTAAAGTGCTAGCTCTCTTTTCCAGCTCATGGCTAGATATGATCTATTCGGAAATTACCTCTCCTTTTGTAAGCCCAACCACTATCTCTTTGCATGTCTGTGAATTCTTCTTATATTCTCCAATATCATAGTGTTTTGTTCGTTTAGCAGTTTTAGTTATCTATTCCCAGGCAATTTATGTCATGCTTGAAAGGTCAAATTTTTAAATAAGTCTGCTAGTTCTTCAAAACAAGGGATCAGACCTAGAAATAATGTAGAAAGTTTGGATTTTACTGATAGATAGCTTTAAAATGTTATACCACGATTCATTATAATCTACTATACCCCAAACTCTCTGAAGAAACTTCTTTTTCTATTTTTGTTTTTCTCTCCTACTCTTATTTTGTTTTGTTTTTTATTTGTTTAGTTAGCTATTAGGGAGTTCTGGCGGTCTAGTGGCAAGAAGCTGTGCTATAATGCCAAAGGCAGGCAGTTTGAGGCCACCAGCTGCTCTGCAGAAGGAGAGGCAGTCTCTTCCCTTGCTATTAACAACCTCTGAAAACCCACCAGAGGGTCAGCCATGGCTAGATTCTGACTCTACGGTACACAAAACAACAGTTAACTAATATGCATTTACAAATAATAAGTCATTGGTCTTGTAAAATTTTACTGGATGATCTCCAGTGTCGTTTTCATCAAGACCATATTTTTCAACTCATAATCCATGCCGAAGCAACACAGTTTCACATGTGAATGTTCACTATAGATAAATGAGCACAAATAAGTACTTGCTTACCTGGCATACTAGATACTTTATCCTTGTCAGGGATGGTACATTTGAAAAGAGATTTTTATTTTGTAGGAAGTTACTGTCAGCTTGAAATGGAGAGAGTAACCGATCACGCTTAGAAGCAGAAACTTTGATGTGGTGGGGAAAAAATACAGATTTGCTCACTACAGATTAGTATGAAACAAAAGTAAGCCCACATTTATCTTGCTTAATTGGGTAATCCAACACTACCAACCACGAATTTTTCCTTCATCTATGATGGACAAGATACAAAGCCTGATGCAGGACAAAATCTACAGAGAAAAATCCACTTCAACTCACAGCAGTTGAGATTCTTTCTTGTAGTTGTTATTATGTGCCATTGAGTCAACTATGACCCATAGTGACCCCCTATCCTAAGCCAACCTCACCATCTCCGACACATTTGACCCCACTGCCACATCACAGTGTCAGTCCATCTCATCTAGGGTCTTGCTCTTCTGTGTTGACTCTCTACCCTTCCAAGTATGGTGTCCATCTTGTCCTTCCTGATGACATGTCCAAAGTATGAGAGATGTAGCTTCAAAATCCTTGTCTCCAATGAGTGAACTGATTTCACACTGTCCAACACTGATTTATTTGTTGTCTTGGCAGTGCATGGTATGTTCAATACGCTTCTCTAGCACCACAACTCATAGACTCTTCTCCTGTCACCCTTAGTCATTGTCTAGCTTTCAGACATGTAACAAGCAATTGAGAAGACTTATAGGCCAGGCACACCTTAGTTTCCAGATTGACATCGTTGCTCTTTAGCACTCTATAGAGATCTTTGACAGTAGCTTTTCCCAATGTAACTGTTGTTTACTGTTACATTGTTTATAATTATATTCCTTTTTGTTACTATACTAAGACATACAGAAAAAAGGAGAGAAAAGTAATCAAAATTCAACATTACAGTTTATGTATACTTTATCAAGTAAGTAGTATAATGAAAATTCTTTAGTCACAATGAGAAAACACAAATGTATTAATAAATTAGAGAATTGATCTTAAATCATTTTGGCTCCTTTAAATTATTTGCTATTGCTTACTAATGATGAACTCTAGGTATTTCAGAAATCTATTATTAATATGAGAGATAAAGTTTTGCTATCTTTGTCTATAAGGAGCACTCTACTTTGTCCAAGACATATCTGTTTATTCTTTTGGAAGTTCATGGAATATTCAGTACTTCTCCAGGTGAACTCTGTATACTTTGGGCATGATTTTAGGTGAGAATATTCCCTGGAGAGGGACATCATGCTTGGGAAGGGGAAGGTCAACATAAGAGAGGTAGACCTTCAACTAGATGGATTGATATAATAAGTGCAGCAATGGGCTTAAGTATGTCAGAAATGATGAGGATGACACAGGCTAGGACTGGGTTCAGATCTGTTATTCATAGTGTCACTATAAGACAGTCCACTGATGGCATATGACAACAATTATTAATGGTCACCCTAATTGGAGTTCTAAACATGTCTTTTGCAAGAAGCATAATTTTAAGCCTTTATATTATAACCTGCTGCTGTTGTTGTTGTTGTGTACCACAGAGTCAGAACCAACCCACAGCTGACCCTGTGCTGGGTTTTCAGAATCAGTACTTGCACGGGACGAGATGGCCCATCCTTCTCCTGTGGAGTGGATGGTGGCCTCAAACAGCTTGCCTTATGCTTAATGATTACACACAGTTTCTTCCCATTATACCCCCAGAACTAGCCATTAAAATCTTTTATTGGAGGTCCTTCAGAAAATATATATGTTTAATTGATAATTTGTAATGAAACAAATATTTTAAGTAACAATTATAGAAACCAAACCTAGTACTTGATGATATCCTTTTTTTAAATCTTCTACGTAACATTAAAACCCATGTTTATAAACATTTACATAGGACAAGACTGTCCTGTAAGTACACATATGGAACAATCTCTAAACTTAAATATTAAAATAATAAACAGAAATGTAGAGTTGGGTGTGACACCATTAAAAACACCATTTTAAAAGTTCTATATCTCTTTGGAGACTAAGGTGCGTCTGATACAGGCCATGGTCTTCGCAATCACCTGTTATGCATCAGAGAGTTGGACAATGACCAAGGAGGATAGAAGGAGAATTGATGCCTTTGAGCTGTGGTGCTGAAGAAGAGTATTGAGAATACCATGGACTGCTAGGAAAACAAACAGATTTGTCCTGGAAAGGGTTAAACCGGGTGGCTCCTTGGAGGCAAGGATTCTGAGACTCTGTCTAACATACTTTGGACATGTTGTGAGGAGAGACCGGTCCTTAGAGAGGGACATCATGCTTGGGAGGGTGGAGGACCAGTGCAGGGGAGGAAGGCCCTCTATGAGGTGGATTGATTGAGTGACTGGGATAATTGGGATGGAAGTGTCAGAGACAGTGCGATTGGCACAGGACAGAACGGAGTTTAGGGCTGTTGTACATAGGGTCGCTATGAGTCGCAGGTGACTCAACGGCACATAACAACAACAACAACAGCAACAACATATCTGATACATTCACAGTACACTCACTACTTCTCCTATGACAGCTACAGTGATTCTTCCACCACATTCTATACTGGTTTCCTTATTTCTAAAAACTTTACAGGCAACACAGATTCTCCTGCTTCAATTAACACCTGTATTTTTTTTCTACACTTTTAGGTGATTTTTCAAGCCTTTTCATATTGGCTTTTATCAGAAGAGGTCTACAATGCCTTAGCTGCAGGGAATGATGTACATTTGCTATCTTGAAAAGTATCCCTTCCAACAATTCAGAGGCCAGTCTTAAGGCAGAAGGGCTCTCTCACCTCACTCTTCAAAACTTGAAGAAACACTCCAGGATGATAACAAAGGCATCAGTCGGTGTTGGCAGGTGTTTGGCAGTTTACCCTCAAGGTTGTAATCTGCACTCAGGTTACTGATATGAGTCCTCAAGAGGGCAAGTAGAGAGGTGAGGACTAGAGCCACCTTAGATGTCTGAAGGGCAAAGATACAAATTCCATCACCTGTTTTAGCTGAAAATTGAAAAGGTTTATGTTCTCTCCTAGCCAGAGTAATAGAGGGCCATTTTTTTTAAGCTCTAGAAATTGTCTAATATGGAAAACTCCAGAGGGAGCCAGGTAACTGAGGAAGAAAGGACAGAAGAAAGCAGACTGAGAACTGGAAGTTCCCACAAGGTCAAGGAAAGAAAGAATGGCAAGGTATTACAGGGATTAGAGGGATGAAGAAAGAGAGGGAATGGGAAAGATGCTTTAATAATAGATATTGACCAATGGGGATGATAGAAGGAGAATTGATGCCTTTGAGCTGTGGTTTCTGGAGAAGCGTGTTGAATATACCATGGACTGCTAGGAGAATAAACAGGTTCCTCCTAGAAAGGGTGAGACCAGGCTGCTCTTTGGAGGCAAGGATTATGAAGTTTCATCTTGACATACTTTGGACATGTTGCAAGGCAGAACGAGACCTTAAAAAGGGTGGAGGGACAGCGCAAGAGTGGAAGACACTTGATGAGATGGATTGCTTCAGTGACTTGGGTAATGGGAGTTAGTGTGTCAGAGTCAATACAATTGGCACAGGATAGAGCAGGGGTTAGGCCTGTTGTACAAAGGGTAGCTATGAGTTTCAGGTGACTTGATGCCACATAACAACAACATCATTCAATGGTAATAAGTTACATGAGGTATAGCAGAAAGAATGTATGAAACACAATATAAAGAGGGATTGTATGAAACACAATGTACATGAATGAAGCACAATGTAAATGAATTATTGTATGAAAACCAACTTTTTAAAAGAACAAAAATTAAAAAATAAATATCTTTATAAAAAGAATGAATAATCTCTTGATGCTAAGGATGGTATCACTTGAAAGTAAGTCAATTGACTTTGACTATGTGTGTTCCATCTCCTCTCTGAAATATTGAGTGAAAATGGCCTTTATCTGATTCCTGGGAACAGGACTAGAAGAGGAGCCGGTCACTGGGAACACTTTACTTGAAACTGGTGCTTAGAATTTGGAAGTACAAGTCAGAAAGATAATTGACCTACATCCCAACTATACACAAAAGAAAATTCAAAAGAGATCCCTTAAGAAGTAAGGTACCTAACGTTAATAGGTCAGCAGGCAGTAAAGAAAAAAAAAAATAGCTGCTCCATCCAAAGTAAAACTAGATATTAGAGCAAATAAATCCCAAATTCTTAGTGAATTAGACAAGTGAGAATTACTCTTCTCATAGTAAATCCACTATTCTTTTCAAGTGTGACTCATGCTCCTTCTGCATTATGCTTCCACCATTCATAAGTGCTTCGGATCTGTTGGTTCCTCTAAATTGACTGACAGAATGGTAAAATAGATATAAAAGACTGAGTGGAAGAGTTTTATAAGGCAAACTTGGAAAAGGCATGCATTACTTTAGTCCACAAACCTTTGGCAAAAACTGTTACATTTCCCCATCTAAATGCAAGAGGATAGGGAAAAGATCCTCCAGTATATGGATATTATTTGTTTAATATATTTTGTTGTGTACTGTCAAATCACAAACAACGCCAAGCTGACCCTCCAGCAGGCTTTAAGAGATAGTAAATAGCACAGGAGGATATTGCTCCTTTTTCCCCACAAGGCAGCTGGTCCCAAAAATCTCTTCACACGATGGAAGAGGATAATTTTGTTCGGGAGCTAGGCAAGCCAAATCTAAATAGTTTAGTGAGGCAAGACAGTTACTTGAAGTGAAGCTCAACAAGCTTGGATCAAAGTGGATCTCGATCATGTGCAATCCTGAAGCCAAGCAGAAACCAGATGCCTCTGGTAGAGTCCTGTCTTGCCAAACAGGTCATGACACAGATGATTAAAGTACCACATAGCATGAACATTATGGAATAACTGATCAACCAGGAAACAAATCCCTGCATGAAACCCAGTATTTTTTCCTCCCTTCCCATTATCCAAAGATAGACAGTGCAGCACAAAATTCAATCCAAATTTGAATTCTACTTAATATCACCAAAAGATTTTTTCATTGGGCTTGTTCTGCATTCAGTGATAAAAGCAGCACACAATTATTTTAGATTGAACCAATGATACTGTGCTGAGAAGTCTCTGAAGACTGTCTGCTGAGTGCCAGTTGTTAATGAATCCCATTTGTCTTTCTTGATTAAGTCTGCTATTACCCCTGTTTAGTCCTGTCACCAACCCTTTAGCAAGAATTTTCATATCACTGTTTAGATGAGAAATTAGCCTATGAGAGCAGTGCTCATCAATCAGAGGCAGTTTATTTAATACAGTTTACACTTTATGAGTTCAAAAACTGTAGCCTCATACATTAGAAATGGATCACTGTCCTAGGCAGAGACAATCAGGGGGTTCAGTTCACTTGACAGGCACGGAGAAGTCACTCTGAACGTGAGAGGTGCACTCAGAGCAACACTGCCATATCACAAGCCTGCAGCTGAGGACCAGAGGGCTTTCTCTTCTGATTAGAAAACCTCATTTGATTTAAGTAAGCATTCAATTTTATGTACTTAAACATGTCTTCTTACAATACAATGACTAGAAACTCCAAAAAGGAAATTTTTAGAACAGCCTCACTTCTTTGGTTTTTTATTTTCAGTGTCTTAAAAATACTTCGGGTTGGACTTATTTCTGCCCCTGAAATTATAAAGAGGATGTCCATGCAAACTTGTTTTGCAAAGAGAGATGATGCCATTGTTATTTGGATGCCATCAGGTAGATTCTTGACTTACAGCAACCACATGAAACATAGCAGGCATCTCCTAGAGGTTTTTGTTTTTGGTGGTTTTTGTTTGTTTGTTTGTTTTGTTTAAGAAACTTTTTTAAAAAAAATCAGAAATAGAGTTATCTTTATGGGAGCAGATTGACTGGATTTTCTCCCACTGAACAACTAGACTAGATTTGAACTACTAACCTTTAGGTTAGCAACTAAGCACTCAGAAATAGTTATCTTTATGAGAGCAGATTGACTAGACTTTCTCTCCCGGAACCACCAGATGGGTTTGAACTGCTAACCTTTAGGTTAGCAACTAAGCACTTAACCATTGCACCATCAGGACTCCTCATCTATCCAATCAAACCCATCCCTGTGGAATCAGAACCACGGCACATCTAATCCCCAGACCAGGGACTTTTGAGAAGCTGCAAATCACAAGAGAGGAGATTGTGTAGCTTTCTCCTGATGAGCAGCTGGTGGATTCAAATCACCTGCCTTTGAATTAGCAGCAAAGAAAATTAAGTTTGTGACAGAGTTATATAGCTATATCACAATCCAAAATAGATTATTTGGACCCTTAAAGACTTTTTAGGAGACCCAACTTGACAGCATCTGTACGTTATTTTATGACCTAAAAAAAAAAAAAAACACAACCCAACAGTGTGGCCAGTTTCAGAAAACAATTGTATATTATATTGTATTGAACAAACCAAATTTAGGGAACTACTTTCCATAACTTTGTTTTATTTTGAGCTGCAATCTTTAATTCATTTTACCTATGAATTCTCTTTGCTTTCAAAATCAGTGATTTCTTAACAAAAATGTTGTTTGTATTTTTTTTTTTAATTTAGGTTGTTTGTTTTTCACTTCAATGAACATCTACAGAGATTTTGGGATTCCATTCATTCATTGTTGCACCCTTCTCCCCGCACAAACCCCTCCCCCCTCCCCCCCCCCTTTTGCTCCTCTCCTTGAAAAGCAAAAGAAAAACTCCCCCAAACCCCACCCCCACCCCCAAATATAATCCACTCTGCAACCCTCATTGCATACTCCTACGATAGTTTGTATTCTTAGTATGTTTGGAGAAACAATAATAAACAAATATCTACTGGAAGCACTCAAATTCTATTTTTCTCATACTCCATTAAGCTTCAGAATAGAGGATGCCAATGAAGAGTTTAGGTGCCAGAAAACACTAGCTCCTATTACAGTGTGTAAACTATGACATTACCACTGTGCCTTTGTGGACAAGTAGAGACATAAAATGCTAAATTTCCTGACCCCCTCCTTGGAATTCTTTGGTTTTTAATATTTTTTTAAATTGTTGTACTAATGAAAATTTACAGAAAATTTGGGTTTCCATTCATTCATTGGTGCACATTGTCCTCCCTACCCATCCCCAGTTGCTTTTCTCTTTAAAAAGATTCTTTCATTGTTGCAAAATTTCCTCCCTCCTCCCACCATACAGTCTACTTTGCTATGCACCTCTTAATCTGGGCTATCGTCATGCAAGTAATACCTAAGTATGTATTTCTTTTATAGTTCTTTCCCTCATCTATTTCAATGCAGTATTCATTATCTATCCCCTCTTTTCTTAGTTAACCCCCAACCCCCCATGTCAGTCCCGTCACAACAGTGGCACTATGAAGTACTGTGTCCCTTTGAACTGAGATATTTCACTCAGCATAATGTCCTCCAGGGTCACCCATTTTGCATAACATTTTATGCGTTCCTTGTTTTTCAATGCAGCACTGTATTCCATTGTGTGAATAGACCACAGCTTCCTAATCCATTCATTTGTTGATGGGCACTTGGGTTGCTTCCATCTCTTTGATATCATGAACAAAGCAGCAATGAACATGACTGTGCATATATATCTGTTTGGGTGTCAGTTCTAGCTTCTTTAGGGTATATTCCCAGTAGTACAATTACTAGGTCAAATGGTATTTCTATTTCCAACTTTTTGGGAAAGCTCTGTACTACCTTCCATAGTGGATGCACCATTTTACACTTCCACCAATGAATAATAAGGGTTCCAGTTTCTCCACAACCTCACCAGCATTTATTGTTTACTGCTCTGTGGAACTTTGCTATTGTTACTATGGTGAGATGATATCTCATAGTTGTTTTGATTTTCATCTCTGTTAGAACTAGGAATTTTGAACATTTCTTCATGTGTTTGTTCTCCATCTGAATGTCTGCTTTGGTGAAGTGTCTGCTTATATCCTATGTCCATTTTACTATTGGGTTTTTTGCCTTTATCTTGTTAAGGTGCTAGAGTATTCTATTAGTTCTAGGTATAAGTCCCTTATCAGACATGTCGTTACCAATATATTTTCCCACTCTGTGGTTTCCCTTTTTACCCTGTTGGAGAAGTTTTTTTATATGCATAGGGATTTGATTCTTAGAAGATCAAATTCATCTTATTTATTCTTTCCTGGTTGTAGGTTGGAATTCTTCATGACATTAGCTGATATTGATCCTTCTTTCAAAGAGTAGTCCACTTTCCTCCTTAAAATAATGTTTATTGAATGAAGTTTGGGGTGTGTTATACCAAAGAATGTTTTAATTATCCAGTAAAGATTACTCCAGTCTTTAACTGCTTTTGTTGTTGTTTTATATAAAAAAAAATGTATATCAAAATTGAAGTTATTGCTATTAAGTCGCACTTGACCTTTTCCTTGAGTTTTCAGAGGATGTAAATTGCACAGGAGGAGATTTCTCATCTTTCTCCTGAGGAGCTACGGGTGGACTTGAACTACCAGAGAGTTCTCGTCTTTGGGTTAGCTATACAAATCCCTATTGACTATGACTATGCTGCCAGAGTTCAAAAGATATGTAATCACTGTTAACAAACAAAAATGTAAAAGAAAAAAAATTCAACTGAAAACATAAAAGCATATAAAGTTAAAAGTCAGTCACCTTGTCAACTCCTCATTCCCATTCATTAAGCTTACTCAATTTTAAAATTGAGATATAGTCTTTTAGACTATTTTCATGTACATCCAAACACTATTTCTTATACTTAAAACAATAGGAGAATTTATGTCTTGTTCTACAACTTAATGCAACTTATATCAAGAACGTTTTTCCATTTCAGAAGATAAATCAGATTCTTTTTCTTGATTATTCTGTAGTTGAGGAGCTCTGGTGGCCTAGTGGAAAGAAGCTGTGCTGCAATCCCAAAGGCCACCAGCTGCTCTATGGAAGGGTGGGCAATCTCCTCTTGTGCAATTAATGCCTCTGAAAATACACCAGGGGATCAGCTATGGTTGGTTCCTACTCGATGGTACATAATAATAACTATATAGTTGTATATAAGGGAGCTCAGATAGCTTAGTGATACAGATTGCACTGCCCCAACAGCACACAGTTTTAATCCACCAGCTTCTCCATGGTAAATAGAAGGTCAATAGTCTTTAATGAAATTTGGTGCCTTTAAAATCCCACTGTTGGGTTAGTTATGAATCAATTTTTTTCAACTCAGTGGTACCTAACAACATATGGATGAACATAGCTACTAAAATATTCCTATATTTGAAGACACTTGTTGTTAGGTACCTTGAGTCAACTAAGACTGTTAGAGGCTCTATGTATAACAGATTTTAACTTTGCCCTGCCCTGTGCCATCGTCATTATCTCTGACACACTTGAGACCATTGAGTTGTGGTGTTGGAGAAGAGAACTGAACATCCCATGGACAGCCAAAAGAACATAAAATATATCTTGGAGAGAGTGCAGCCAGAGTGCTCTTTGGAAGCAAAGATGATGAGACTTTGCTTCATATACTTTGAGCATGTTACTAGGAGGTTCTATTTCTTAGAGAGGGACATGATGCTGGGAAAGGTGGAGGGTTGGCGAAGAAAGCCCTCAGCCAGGTGAATTGACATGGTGACTACTGCAATGGGTTCTAGTATGTCAAGAAGTGTAAGGATGATACAGGATAGGATAAGGGTTATTCATAGGGTCTCTAGGAATTGTGCTTGACTCGATGGCATCTAACAACTGCAATCATTTTTAATTACATTATATATTATTATTACATTTAAAACATTATAAAATTCAATTTTACAAGGTGATACTCAAATAGATTTATGTAACTTTTAGCTGATCAAGATTCAAATATCACATGCCACACACTTTTACACAAACACAAATACACATACACAAACATACATACAATTAGTCTTCCACATCTTCATATTCTACAAACACAGATTCAACCAACCATAGAGTATAGGTATTTGACGGGGACGTGGGGGGAATTAGGTGGTCAGCATAAATCCCTGAAAAGTACTGTGCTAGTTACATAGCATTTACATTATATTTACTAAAAATCACTTTCATTCAGTTGATAAAATTCTCCACAGTTTCTGAGGCTATAAATCTTGATGAGAAAAGTCTGCCTATTTTTCTTCCCAAGAAAGGCTATTTGAATTAATGACCTTTTGTTTAGAAGTAACATGTAACAACAAATTATGTCAGGGGAGTTTGTTCACATTGTATTCAGCACTATGGGTAAACTAGGGATTATTTAAAGCATATGGGAGAATGTATGTAGGTTTGATGAAAATGCTAAGCCATTTTATATAAGACACTTGAGCATCTTCAGCTTTTGGTATCCCAGGAGGTTCTGGAACAAAGCTCCCATGAATACCAAGGTACAATTATGCATAGTCAGTAACTCAACAGCCCACATTCTTCTGCCACTCCAAAAGAAGCTATTCTGTAGCTATCTGGATCTTGGAGTATTTCACATCCTTTTTTTCAAGAGATTGGACAATATTCACAACATTTTGGAGAATGCAAAGAAAGGTGTACCAGTTGGCTTCTGTAAATATTTACAGGCTTAGAAAAACCCTGTGGAACATTTCTACTACATCCTGTAGAGATGCCATCACTTGGAATTGATTAAATGATAGTAGGTTTGTTAGGTTTTGTTATTCTCACAATAGGCGATATGCTTTCATAACAAATTAATATGGAAATCCCTTTTGTTTAACACCTAGGTGATATCACACACTTTAAGCATATTGCAGATAAGGAAAGGACTATATTCCACATAGTCAACTAGAGAAATAGGCTGGCTGAAAATCATTTTTCAGTTGCGTCATTTAGAGCACATGGTTTCCCTAGTCCATGGGGCAGTAGACAAACAACTGGAGAATTATGTGTGGACATGTTTAATTTTGTTATATTATTATAATATAATATTATACTACCTTTAATGCTCACTTTATAACAAATCTCATGGCCAATGATCATTTTCTCCAGCACAATTATTCTGATGGCAGTGATGAATCATCATTATCTATACTTTTGATATCAGTATCTCTGATCAGTGCTGAAATTCTGGTTATGTACAAAAATGAGCCCTAACCAGACCTTATACTCCTGATGGTCATGTCCTTATCTTCCGTTGTTGCCTCTACTACCACTGTGCTCACTTAAGCAACCTAGGTCTTACTGATTTCTTTAAACTTGAGAAATAATGACCCATTCCACTGAATCTCTCTCATTAAAAGATTTTCTATAGCAACCTTGTTATTATTCTTTAGAAAGTTCTTTGTGTTTCATTCTCAGGCTGACTTTACTAATCAAGGATTCCAACATCTACCTTCTGCCCTTCTAAAGACCTCTGATCTACGGTTGAAACCAGAACCTTCTCTTCCTTTATGAGTTCTCTCTCAAGATTTTCCATTATTCCCTCCTTCCGTTAAAATGTATTACCATATTTTAATGTAAATAACACCTGAGCTAACCTTTTTTTTACTTGCCCCAAGATATTTAATTAAATATACTGAGCTAAGATTTTTATATAAAAATTAGCATGGTGTATTTATGAAAAAAAAATGGGAGCATAATTGACAAAAAAAGATGTAAAATACACTTGTTATTTGAATAAAACTACACTAGTCTTCAGTCATATAAACAAAGGATAAAAACAGTATTATACTGATTGTTTTCTTTTAAAATACTTTTGACTACAGGTAAATCCCTGAGCACAAATAAATGTAAGTGAAAACAATTTTACTAACTTTAGTTTATCTTATCTGATAACCAGGAAACACACCTTTGATCAACCAAATATGCTATATTTACTCACCACTGGGCCAATCGGCAGCATCAGAGTGGATGTGAAGAGATTGAGATTGTTAACAGCCTCAGTTTGCTTGGCTCCACAGTCAACACTCTTGACACCAGCAGCCAGGGAATTAAAAGACATATTGCAATGGAAAAGTCTGCTGTTAGGAATCTCTCCAAATTACTGAAGAGCAGTAGTGTCACTCTGGAGAATAAGGTGCACCTAATACAGACCATGGTCTTTGCAATCACTTGCTATGCATCAGAAAGCTGGACAATGACCATGGAGGATAGAAGGAGAATTAATGCCTTTGAGCTGTGGTTTTAAAGAAGAGTATTGAATATACCATGGACTACTAAGAAAACGAACAGGTTCACCTTAGAGAGGGTTAAACCATGTTACTCCTTGGAGACAAAGATTCTGAAGCTTTGTCTGACATATTTTGGACATGTTGCAAGGAGGCAACAATCCTTGAAGAAGGATGCCATGCTTGGTAGCATGGAGGGACAGCACAGAAGAGAAAGACCCTCTATGAGGTAGATTGATTCAGTGACTGGGGTAGTCAAGGTAGGTGTGTCAGAGACAGTGAGATTGGCACAGGATAGAGCAGGGTTTAGGGCTGTTGTACATAGGGGTGCTATGAGGCACAAGTGACTCAATGGCACATAACAACACAAACAACAACAATATAAAAATATATGCCCTTTCTGTCCTCTTGTCTGATTCACCTATGGTTTCTTCACATCTTTGGAATCTAATAATTCTTTCTTTTTTTTTCCATCTGGAATAGTTTTTCCATTTCTCTTTTTCTGTTTTGGTTTTATTTTTTAATTTATTTTAGTGAAAGTTTACAGAGACTTTGGATTTCCACTCAGTCATAGTTGTACACTTTCCTTCCTGCCCATCCCCACCCCCAGTTCACTTTTCTCTTTGAAAAGTAAAATAAAATAAAAGTAAAAATTAAAAAAATTAAAAAAAAACAAAATAAAATTCATTGTTATACAATCTCCCTGCTCCTCAGTCCACTCCACTATGTAGCTTTCATTTAGGAATCTTGTTATGACAATAATACCTAATCATATATTCCTCTGAAATAGTTCTCTCCCGCAGTAAACATTATTAATCCCCTCTTAGTTTCTGCTCAACTCCAATGTCAGTCTGCCTTACAACAGTGGCACTATGTGGTATTTGTCCTTTTGTAACTGAGATATTTTACTCAGCCTGGGGCCCATTTTGTATAATATATCATTAAATCCTTGTTTTTCAGTGCAGCATAGTATTCCATTGGGTGAATATACCACAGCTTCTCTATTCAGTCATTTGTTGATGGGCACTTGGGTTGTTTTCAACTCTTTGCTATTGTGAAAAAAGCTGTGATAAACATGGGTGTGCATGTATCTGCTGGGGTGGCAGCTATGGTTTCATTAGGGGTGGAGTTGCTATGTCAAATGGTATTTCTCTTTCCAACTACTTGAGGAAGCACCATGCTCTCTTCCATAGTGGCTGTAACATTTTACACTCCCTCCAACGGTGAATAAATGGTCCAGTTTCTCCACAATTTCACCAGCATTTGTTGTTTGCTGTTTTGTTACAGTTTGCTATTCTTACTGGGGTAAGATTATATCATATACTTGTTTTGATTTGCATCTCTCTTAGAGCTAGGGATTTTGAACATTTCTTCATGTGTTTGTTCACCATCTGAATGTTTTCTTTGGTGAAGCGTCTGTTCATATCCTGTGCCCATTTCTCAGTTGAATTGTTTACTTGTGGTGCTTGAGTATTTTATAAATTCCGCATGTAAGTCCATTATCAGACATGTGATTACCAAATATTTGTTCACATTCTAGGCTTCCCTTTTTACCCTGTTGGAAAAGTTTTTGGATGTGCATAGGGATTTTATTCTTAGAAGGTCCCATGCATCTATTTGATCCTCTCCTCTTTGTAGGTTTTTCAGGATACTTGGAAGACTGTTTATGTTGTGGATTAGGACTCCTAGAGTTCTTCCAAACTTTTCTTTAATGAAGTTTATAGTCTTGATTTTAGTCCTAGGTCCTTGATTCACTTTTAGTTGGGTTTTGTGTATGGAGTGAGGTGTGGATCTTGCTTGAGTTTTCCACAGATAGTTTTCCAATTTTACCAACACCATTTATTAAAAAGGCTGTCATTTTCACAACTTAACAGATTTGATCTCTTGTCAAATATCAGTTGACAAACTGATTTCCAGTTTCTCAATTCTATTCCATTGATCTCTGTGTCTGTCATTGTAACAGTACCACACTGTGTTGATGACCATGGCAGTGTAGCAGGATTTGAAATCAGGGAGCGAGATGCCTCCTACCTTGTTTCTCTTTTTAAGGAATGCTTTGCTTATTTGGGGCCTCTTTCCATTCCAAATGAAATTGGAGATTGCCTTTTCCATCTTGTTGAAGTATGGAATTGGTAATTATAATGGGATTGTATTGAATGTGTAAATTGCCTATGCTAGTATTTTCATTTTCAAAATTTTGAGTCTTCCTATCCATGGACAAGGTATATTCTTCCATTTATCCAGGTCTCTTTTTGTTTCTTGTAGTAATGTTTTGTAATTTCCTTTGTGCTTCTGGTTAGATTTACTCCCAAATATTTAATCTTGAGATTAGCTATGGTGAAGGGTATTCTTTTTTTAGCTCCAATTCTGCGTTCTCTTTGTCACTGTGGAGACATCCAACTGATTTTTGTATGTTGATCTTGTATGCTGCCACTGCTGAATTGGTCAACTATGGCCAGTAGTCTTCTTGTTGAGTCTTCAGGGTTTTCTAAGTATACTATCATATCATCTGAATAGAGAAAAAAAATTACCTCCTATTTGCCAATTGGATATCTCTTATTTCCTTCTCTTGTCTACTTTCTAAGATTTCCAATACAATATTGAATAGAAGAGGTGTTAGTGGGCATACTTGCTTAGTTCCTATTCTCAAAGAGAATGTCCTTAATCTCTCTCCATTGCAAACAATGTTGGCTCTTGGGTTTGAATATATACTTTTAACTATATTGAAGAAATTCCCTTCTAATCGTATTTTGTTGAATGTTTTAATCAGGAAACGGTGTTGGATTTTGTCGAAGGCCTTTTCTGTATCAATTTATGGGATCATGTGGTTCTTATTCTTTGCTTTGTTA
>NW_006399770.1:7374665-7376266 GCF_000299155.1 Elephantulus edwardii
CCGGAAAAGAGTATTGAAAGTACCATGGACTGCTAGGAAAACAAACAGAGTCATCCTGGAAAGGGTTAAACCAGGTGGCTCCTTGGAGGCAAGTATTCTGAGGCTCTGTCTAACATACTTTGGACATGTTGTAAGGAGAGACCAGTCCTTGGAGAAGGACATCATGCTTCAGATGGTGGAGGGACAGTGCAGGAGGGGAAGGCCCTCTATGAGGTGGATTGATTCAGTGACTGGGGTAATCAGGAGTGTCAGAAACAGTGTGATTGGCACAGGACAGAGCAGAGTTTAGGGTTGTTGTACATAGGATCTCTATGAGTTGCAAGTGACTCGATGGCACATAAGAACAACAACAACAACATGTTCATAAGAGATATTGGCCTATAGTTTTCTATATTTGTGGTGTCTTTACCTGGCTTTGGTAGCAAGCATATGATTGCTTCATAATATGAGTCTGGGAGAATTTCATCTTTTTCTATTTTCTGAAATAGTTTATGTAGAATTGGTGATAGTTCTCTGAATGTTTGATAATATTCACTTGTAAAACCATCCAGTTTAGAGCTCTTTTTTTGGCTGGAAGTTATTTTATTACCCTTTCAATTTCTTGTGTGTGTGTGTGTGTGTGTGTGTGTGTGTGTAAAGTATCTGTTAAGTTGTTTAATTTTAATTTTTAGGCAGGTTGTGGATTTCTAAGTATTCATCCTTTACCTCAAGATTTTAATATATGTTTGAGTATAGTTATTAAAAATATTTCAATGTTAGCCTTTTTTATTTTAGCCAGTTCTATTGTGACATTGCCCATTTCATCTTTTATTTTAATTATTTGTGTCTTTTCCTTTGTTACTTTTGCTAATGGTTTGTCCATTTTATTGACCTCTTCAAATAACTAACTCCTAGTTTTGTTGATAGTTTAAACTGTTTTCTTCTGTTTTATATTTCACTTATTTCTGCTCTAATTTCTATAATTTCAGTGTTTTTTAGAGAATATTGGGTTTCCTTGCTGGTTTTTGTTTTCCAAATCGTTGGAGATGCTGAGTTTGAGAGTCAGTGGTCATTTTTTCCTACCTTTGATATGTTTGCTTATTGCTATAAATTCACCTCTGTTTACTGCTTTGGCTATTTCCCAAAGGTTTTGGTAAGTGGTATTTTCATTGTCATTTTTTTCAAGAAACTTTTTAATTTCACTTTTTATTTCTTCTAGTGCCCACACATGTTCAAGAAAATGTTGTGCAGCTTTCAAATGTATGGTGTTTTTCTTTATCTTCATGTTATTAATTTCTAATTTTGCAGCATTGTGGTCTGAGAAGATGCTTTGTATTATTTCTACAATTTTTTAAATTTACTGATGTTTGCCTTGTGACCTAAAATGTGCTCTATACTGAATAATATTCCGTGCACATAAGAGAAGGTGTACTGCGCTTTTTTTTGGGAGGGGAGTGTAGGGGGACATTAGCTTATAAATATCTATGAGATCAAGTTGGTTTATTTTGTGGTTTAATTCTTCAGCATCTTTGCTTAGTTTCTTTCTGGTAGTTCTATCTTTTCTTGAGAGTGGTGTATTGAAGTCTCCAGCTACTATAGTAGTATTGCCTATTTCCTTTTTT
>NW_006399770.1:7376793-7403163 GCF_000299155.1 Elephantulus edwardii
TTGAGTTCTTTTTGGTGTTGTTGCTGGTTATTTTGGTCCATCCTGCTTTCTGTGGCCCCTCTCTAAGAAGGACATCTCTTAGTCTTTCCTGTAACACTGGTGTTATTTTAACCAAGTCAGTTATGTTCTGTTTTTCTGGGAATATATTGATCTCTCCTTCATATTTGATGGACAATTTTGTTGGGTACTCTATTCTTGATTGACAGTCATATTCTCTGAGTGTTCTACATATGTCTTTCCACTGTCTTCTTGCTTTTAAGGTTTTGCTGAGAAATTTGCACTTAATCTTATTTGCTCTACCTTATCATATACTCTTTGTTTCTCCCTTGCTGCTTTCAGAATTCTCTCCTTATCTTTGTTTCTGACAAATTTGACTATGATATGCCTTGGTGTTTTTCTTTTGGGGTCTATTCTATATGGTGTTTGCTCAGCTTCTTGAATATATATTCTCTCATTCTTCATTTTACCAGGGAAGTTTTCTTATTCAACAATTTTTTGGTGCCTTTACTTGCTTCTTTCTGTTCTGGAATTCCAGTGATACACATGTTATTTCTCCTGATGGTATCCCACATTATTGTTAGGTTTTATTCTTTTCCTTCCTTTTTGATTCTGCTTTTTTGTTCTAACAGGTCAGTGGTGACAATTCTATCTTTAATTTCACTGGTTCTGTGTTCCATCTCTTCAACTCTATTTATGTGTCCCTCCATCATGTTGACATCATCTGAAACATTGTTTTTCATATTTTGGATTGTGGTTTCTTGTTTTTTCCAGAGCCTCTAATGCCTCATTGTTTTAACTGCATTGTTTTGGATTGTTTTTTTAATTCTTCCTGGCTTTTGCTTGCAGTATCCTGTAATTGTTCAAGTTGTCTTTCACCCATCGAAAATATTCAATCATTTTTCTTTTAAATTCTGTGTCAGAAAATTTCATCAGACTTTCTGGCTTCAGGAAATCTATTGACACAGTGCTACTTTTGGGGGGGTTGATCTCTTGCTTTCGGCTTATGTAGTGTGCGAGGTAGCCTCCTTTTTTCATGACATTGTTGCAGTAGAGTTTTTCATACCTGAGAGGAAAGCTGGTTCTTGATCTGTAGTCACTGCTCCAGAAGAAGATTGGGTAGGTGCACACATGCATGCATGTAGGGTGGGAGCACACACAGACCCACGTTGGGGCAAAGGTGGTGGGGTGCATGTGCAGACACACGCAGGCTGGGTGGGTGTGGGGTCCTGAATGGAAAACCAAGAATTCTTGATTTTTCTCTTGAGACCTGTGTTTGCCACCCTACTCAAACTCCAGCTGTCTAATTCCCTCCTGCTTAAGGTGAAGGGGTCCCACTTGGCCCAGCAATCAACAGTGACAATGCCCCCCAAGTATCTCACTCAAATACCCGCTCTCCTGCTTGCTCTTGGTGTGTGGGTCCTGCCACAGCATGCTGATCCCCACCAAGACTAACTGCTCTCCACCAAGGCTTACTAATCCCTACTGAGGCTCACTGCTCCCATGGTTCCCAAATTAATTATTTTAATAATAGTTCTCACAGAAATCCCATCTGTCCTGCTCTCTCTGTGCACATTGCTCTGTGCATGTTGCTCTGAGTGTATCACTACCTAATCACTATTTGTATACTACTGTCTCTGAAGACAAATTCTTAGTATTTCACTGATATCATCTTTTCTTGTAAATAAATAACATAGTAAAATATTAATTGTGAAAATGAATTATAAAAAAATTGTACTTTTTTTCTCTGTCTTCACAATTATAAACAGATACTGTAATATTTTCCCTCAAGAAATAGGAAATTGATAAAATCTTGCTGTTGTTGTTATATACCATCAAGTTGGAACTGACCCTTAGGTGTTCTTCAGCGGGTTTTCAGGGACAGTACATCACATGGTATGAGACTTTCCATCTTTCTCCTGTGAAGCAGATGGATTCAAATTGTGTGTCTGTGGGTTGGCAGCAACAGTTTGAAATAATTGTAAAGATTATTTTCACTTTGTTTAAAAATTGTGCACCTGATTCATCTCTAATTCTCTAGTACATCTTTGTCATGCTACAATGTGTCAAGTAATTTGTTTTAAAAATATAGAAAAACATAAACTTTCTTAAACAGCTCAAAACATTTCATTTTATAAGGCAAGTGTCAGCTTCATGATCAAATTTTGCTGAATAATTTATAATTATGTAGTGACTTATGCTATTAAAAAAAAAGGAATAGTACTAAAACTTTTAAATGGCAAATAGCAGGTTAAAATGAATGTTACTTTTTTTCCAATTAAGAGATTTCTGAATATTGTCATTGGTGATCAGGTTTTGCTGTAGGTATTTTTTAAAGGTTGTCATCTCTTTTTTTTTCTCTTCTCTTATTGCTATCAAGTTGAATTCAATAAATAGCTGACTTTCCAGTAGGTTTACAGAGGCTGTAAATTACATGTGAGGATTGCCCATCTTTCTCCAGAGAAATGGCTGGTGGATTTAAACTTAAAAGTCTTTTGTGTTGACAGCAAAACTCCCTGCCCACGAAGCTATAATAGCTCCATGTGTTGTTGTTATGTGTACCATTAAGTCAGAACCAACCGATAGCTGACTCACCAGTGATTTTTTCAGAGGCAGTAAATCACAAAGAAAGAGATTGCCCATCTTTTTCTCATGGATCAGCTGGTGGATTTAACCTGTACCAATGGTGGTGCCTTTCTTTACCACGAAGCCATGAGAGTTCCCTTGAGTTCCATGTTGTTGTTATGTTTTGCTGAGTCAGATCTGATTCATAGCTGACACTCCAGCAGCTTTTCAGAAACAGTAAATTGCACAGGAAGAGATTGTCTATTCGTCTCCTATAAGGCAGCTGGGAGATTTGAACCACCTTTCTTTGGGATTGTAGTGCACACTCTCACCACTACACCACAGAGCTCTCTTGAGGTCTATAGGGCTCCTAAAAGAAGAAATAAAAAATCTTGTCAGAAATTAAAACTAAGATCTATATTCAAACATCTCAATAGTCCCACATCACCCAGGATTCTGAATGGTTGCATTACTTTATTCATTTATCCTCAATGATTTCATAAAGAGACAATTCTTAGAAGATATCATAGATGTCTAAGTTAGGGCTTGATAGTGACATCCACTTTCTAAACCACATGCTTCCAGAAATTCTATAAACTTTGATAAATGTTGATAATTATAGAAAGGCTGAAGGCTTTTTCTTCATAGGGTTGCTATGGGTCATCCTCGACTTGAAGGCAATCAACTAAAACAACAACATAAAAAAAGACTGAAATTGTGATCCTGCCTTCAGGAAGTTCACACTTATTTTAAAACAGCCAGAGTGAATTAATTAGTACATGTTGTTATTGTTAGATGCCATCGGCATCAAGTCAAGTGTGACTCATAGCAACTCTAGGGACAATAAACCTGAATTCCATTCTATCCTGTGCCATCCTCACTATCTCTGATACACTTGAGACGATTGCTGCAGTCACTGCATCAATCCATCTTGATGGGAGATTTCCTCTCTTTTGTTGACCCTCCACTCTTCCAAACATGATATCCTTTTCCAAGGAATAGCCTCTTGTAGCAACCTGTCCAATGAGAGATGAGGCTTTGTCATCCTTGCCTCAAAGGAGCACTCTGACTGAACCTCTTCCAAGATATCTTTTACAAATACATTGGTGTTAATCATTATGAGAACAGGACACTGAATGTAAGTGTTTCCCATATCAGGAGATAAATAACTTGCTGAATAGGACATGATGAAGTTAGAGTAGATTGTGAAACTCTCAGACTGGTATACACATAAGGTTCTATAATCAGAAAGCATATTAAATATGCCATCGGGGAACAAGGCCAAGAGCCAAGAATTTCAGAGGCACAGGATGAGGAGAGGACCAAATAATTTTGTTTTGCTTTAGCAGATGAGAGATTTGTAATGAGACCCAAAGAACCAGTGAACTTTCTCACTGTTTTATTTATAAGATGAGAATTGTGAATTGAGCTTTCAGGCATGACTATCAGAACTCAAATTTGTTTAACAACTTTAATATTGACTCAAGAAACTACAGTGCAATCCTGAAGGCACATGGTTTGGATCCATTAGCTGCTATGTGGGAGAAAAATGGATAATTTCTCCCCATGTAGTTAACTGCCTCCTAAAACCCAATAGAGGGTGAGCTATTGGTTGGTTTCTACTCAGTATGCTCAGTGACAATTAGTTGATTCTGACTTTTGGTAACATTGTTGTTCTTGTTGTTATGTGCTGTCAAGTCAAACATGACTCATAGTGACCCTATGAACAAATATCTGAACCCTGTTCTATCCTGTACCATCCTCACACTTCCTGACATATAAGAGCCCATTGCATAAGTCACTATATCAGTCCACCTGGTTGAGAGTCTTCCTCTCCTTCACCGATCATCCACCTTCCCAACATCATGTCCTTCTCCAAGGAATAGCACCTCCTAGCAACATGTCCAAAGTATGTGAGGTGAAGCCTTATCATTCTTGCCTGCAAAGAGCACTCCAGCTGCACCCTCTCCAAGACATATCTGTTTGTTGTCTATCCATTGGAGGTTCGGTGCTCTTCTCCAACACTACAGTTCAAAGGAATCAATTATATTTTTGTTATCCTTATTTATTGTCCAGCTCTCAGATGCATAGCTAGTAACTGGAAAGACTATGGCCTGAATCAGACCCACTTTAGTCTTCAAACTGACATCACTACTCCTTATGAACGACAAAACCATGCATCACGAAGTCCTGAATAATTTTCCTAACTGTTGCTATCTTTAAATCCATTGCAGTAGCTACTGTGATGCTTCCAACCTGAGGGTCTCATCTTTCAGCTATATACTAGGCAATATTCTATTGTGATCAATAGAGTTTCCATTGACTGACTTTGAGAAAAATCCTAAACCCTTTCTTCCTGTTGTTTTGTTGTTAAGCGTCATCAAGTTGACAATTTATAGTGACCTTATGAACGAAAAAAACTGAACACTTGTTTAATTTTCATTATTTCACCAAGTTCGTAGGGTTTCTGGAGGCAAGCTATTTCGGGAGTGGGTGCCACTCCTACTCCCAAGTTTCTTTTAATCAAGGAGCTCCACCAAATACTGTCCTCCATCGGTAACCATTATCACATTTGACACATCAGTGTCACAGTGTTCAGCAGCAAAGCAGCCACAAGTTACCTCTGTACAGCAAATGGACAGACTAGTTCTATACGACCTAGAAATTTGACCAAAAACAATTAAAACCAGGCCGGAAAGCTGCAGATTAGAGTCATCTACCTTTGCCTTGGTGGCATCACTTTCATTCCACTAGGCCAACTGAGCTCTCTCGTTGTTGTTGTTGTTGTTGTTGTTGTTGTTGTTAAGTGCTATCAATTCATAGACGACTCATAGCTACTCTTTGAAAAAAAGACCTGAACATGAATTTCATCATTTCTCCCAGTTCATAAGGTTTCCAGAGGCAAGCTATTTTGGAAGTGGATGGCAATCCTGCTTTCAAGCTTGTTTTAAGTGGGAAGCTCCACAAAACACTGTCCACCATGGGTAACCATTATCACCTTTGACACATCAGTGTTACATTGACTGGTGTAATGAACTCTTGTGTGTCATGAAGTGTGAGAATTGCATGGGATAGAACAGGGTGCAGATCTTTTGTTCATAGGATTGCTATGAATTGTACTTGACTCAACAGCACCTAACAACAACAGCAATCTTAGGATTTCAGTTTTCTTATCTTGGAAATTAGTTCTTCCAAAGCATTTCAAAGTTCTTACAGTTATGTTAATTTCTCTGTTTTTATTTTATCTGTCAACAGAGCAAAACACAATTTTCATCTCCTGGTACTGTTGCATTTTTACTACATTCCTTAAATGTTTGATCATTAATGAGTTGTTGTTGTCATTATTATTGTTTTTAAGTACCATTGTGTGGAGTATGACTCATAGTGACCCAATGAAAAAGATATATGAATATTGACCTATTCTGAACCATTCTCATAATCTCTAATATGATCAAGCCCACTGTTAACAGTCATTGTGTTAATCTATCTTTTTGAGAGTAATCCTCTTCTTTACCCGTCACCTTTCAAAGCATAATGTCTTTTTACAAAAATTGACCTCTCCTGATATATGCCCAAGGTATATGAGACTAAGTTTCACCATCCTTGCCTCTAAGTAGAACCCTGGCTGTTCTTCCTCCAAAACTGAATTGTTTGTTCTTTTGGCAGTCCATGGGATATTCAATACTTTATACCAACACCACAATTCAAATGAATCTTGTTTTTTTTTAACCTCCCCTACTCATTATGCAGCTTTCAGTTGCATAAGAAGCAATTAAAAAGACCACGGCTTGTATGAGCACAACTTAGTCTTTAAACTGACAGAAAGAAAATTATAGAAGATTTCTCCTTGAAGTAATTTGAATATCGGTATTAAATCTATAGCTATTAAAAAAACAAGCAGTGACAGTTGTTCCTAAGCTTTCTTTTTTTAATTAATCATAAATGAACACATTTTCTTTTAATAGAAAACAAGATCATTTTAATTGCTTCTGCTAGATACTTTTGTTTTATGTGTGCAGTAAGAATCAGACCCTTGTGAACAGTATTAAAATATGGATCTCCTTTTCCTGAAGCCTTCTCCCTCGTCTCCCCTCCTTTTTATTTTTTTTTAATTACTTTAACTTGGGGGATTGAGCATTTGGACAAGCCATAAAATCATCAAAATTTTTATGCTATTTGGTGGCAACCTACTACTCTTGGAATTAGTGGTTAGATTAAACATTCACAGTTGTAAGCATTCCACCAACTGGAATGAATAGTTCTGGCCATTTGGCAGAATAAATTCTCATAGTTTGAGGGCTTACCCAGTCATTTCTTGAGTGTGGAAGTGGCCTCAGGACTCATAACTATCTTTTCTTTAAGCCTTATTATATTTCTACACTTTTTCATAAAAACAAGTAAAAGAACTAATTCTTTTATTATCTTTTACTATGGAAGACTGGCCTCAGCCCCTAACCATTTAGTTGAATTTGTCAAATTGTGTTCAGTGTTTGGTATAAGTTGTTAACCAGAATTTTTTGTCTGTTAAACTACCACAACTTCCTAGACAAAACTGCTCTCTCAAGAAAAAGATTTTCAGAAATATGTTCTTTTGATGATGATGATGATGATTATGATATGAAAGTTTACAGAAAAGTTGGATTTTCATTCATTCATTATTGCACATTTTCCTCCCTATCTGTCCCAGTTCACTTAAAAAAAAATCATTCACTGTTCAGTGATTTCCTCCCTTCCCTCTCCCAGTTCTCCCACAGTCCACTTTGCTATGCACCTCTTATTCTGGACTGTGGTCATACAAATAATGCCTAACCATATATTCCTTTTAAATTGTATTTTCATTCCTATGTTTCCAATGAAGTGTTAACTATTTATCTCCTCTTTTCTTAGTTTTCGCCTAACTCTCATGTTATTCTGTTTTATGACACTACTGGTAAGTAGTATTTGTCCTTTTGTGACTGACACATTTCATCCAGCATAATGTTCTTATAGTTCATTCAAATAACAAACACCATAGGTTTGGTCTTGGTTAGTGTTTCCAGGTTTCAAGTGAAATCTCAGACAAGTTCCAGTTTAATTTTAGGTCTGATTAGTTTCTCTGTCTTAATTGCTTTAAGTATATCCTGTCATTTTAACATCTCAAAGTCAACTGGTTTAAAACCAGGTAAGATATTGTCACTACATATTATGCTAATGAACTTAATTCCCCAAGGAAATTTTCCTTTAGACTCTGATAAATACACGGTAAAGCCACCAGTTCTCAATAGTAAGCAAACTTTCCTTTTAGTTGATCTTTGTAATTGCTGCTGTGTGATTTTCTCAGAAAGCTAATAAGTATATTTTAAATTATTTCCTTTTCATTTTTTGCTGTTGAGAATGTATATATCAGAACATACACCAAGAGTTCTGTCTGTGTGATTCAGTGACATTGATTACATTTTTCAAACTATGCAACAATCTTATTCCCCTTTTCCAAATTTTTCCTACACCATAAACTCACTTCTCCTTAAGATTCCTTCTAAGCTTGTTGAATCCATTAACAGAGCTCTTTAAGTCAATTTAAATTAATGGTTAATTACTTGTTGTGGTTGTAAGCCTGCCTAGACTTCCATCTTGCTTCTGAAATGATTCAAACTCACTAAAACTCATTATTATTACCAAGGAATCAAAAGTGATTTATAACTGACCTCTACCTGGTTTCTGGAGACTTCTCATGGGAAGAGTTTGCCCATCTTTCTACCATTGAGATCCTCTGGTGGACTTGAACCACCAGAGAAGTGTCACTGTCTGGCTAGCAGGGTAACCAGTGCCTTAGAAATCGCATGGGACCAATCTACACTGTTGTATAAGGATTGCCTTGCATTGAAATCAACTCAACAGCATTGATTAGATAGTTCTTAGTCACAAGGGTCCAGAATTAAGGTTGCATAGTACAGTACACTCGGGAAGATGGCAGGGGGTGGGGGCACTGCAGGGGGATTGTATACCAATGAAAGAATTTTTCTTGTACTCTTCAAAGAGAGTAGCGAACTGAGGGGGAGGAGTGGGCAGGGAGAAAAGTGCAACAATGAATAAATGGAAATTCAAAATCTCTGTAAATGTTCATTAAAATTAATAAAATGAGGGAGTTTTTCTTTTGCTTTTCAAGGAGAGGAGCAAATGAGGGAGGGGTGGAGGGGGGGCGGGGAGAAGGGTGCAACAATGAATGAATGGAATTCCAAAATCTCTGTAGATGTTCATCGAAATGAAAAAAAATTAATTAATAAAAAAATTAATAAAATGAAATTTTAGAAAAGATTGCATTGCTCAAGGTAGGCATTCTTTACTCAAAATTTACTGGTAATGAATCAGTTCTGACTCATAGTGATTCTATCAGCTTTCCATGGCTATAAATCTTAATAGAGGAGATTTATAAATCTAAAACAGCTCAAGACTGCTTATCTTCCTTCTTGAAGCAGCTGATGAATTTGATCTGCTGGAGTTGCAACCTTTTGTTAGCACAACTTGCTGTGGACCACACCATTTTGAGAATAATTCAGAGAATATTTCTGTGAACATATTTTAGTGACTCTGATGTTTTTATATTTCCATCAAATTGCTAGTTATCAGAGTATAAGGTCTGTTTGGCATCCAGGCAAGTATGAAAAACTCGGTAATTAATTGTTGTGGTTGTAAGCCTGCCTAGACTTCCAGCTGCCATGTAAAGGATGGCTTTACCCTATTGAGAGTAAGAAATACTTTGTAAGGCTCACTGCTCATTGCCATTTCCCACCATCATGTACTCAAAATGCAGAAAATTGGAGAAAGAGATGGCAGAATGAAGTGGCTTCCAATATTCAACATGAAACTATAATGAATGCTTCTTTCCCCTCAGAAATAGAATCCAAACTGTGACTCTCAGCGTTGCCAATTTCTATTGTGTTCCAGTAAAGACGTCAAACAGACTATGTTCTGAAAGGCTAATGATTCTTTAGACAAGGAGACCAAATGTTCCAGTTGGAACTGAGAAGCAATAGGAAATGAGAAAGATAACTTTCTCGAGAATGTCAGATGCTCTAAACCTTCCACAGAATGCAGTTTGCTGTGACCCAGATCTCTCTGCACTGGGTGACAGAAGGGCTGGGTTTGAATCCGAGCTCTGCTGTCTATTAATTTTGGAATACTTCCTCTCTGTTAACTTTAATTTTATAAACTGGGCAATTCGTACCTTAAAGTGTTGTTACAAGAGTAACCATCAGAACCTTAATAATTGATGGTATAAAGTAAACAATACATGGCATTTCCGATCTGCGCTCAGAGTCACTTCCATTCCTCTGCTTCACAGGTCTTTGCTTTCTTTGTGCTCCTTATGAAAGTAGAAAAGTAGACTTTCTTATCTGCATATCTCATTTTGGCACATAATTAGGTATGGCTTTATAGCCGTAGTCTCCCATTTTTAGTGACAACTTCTAATCTTCCTGACAATATGTTTTGTTTTGTTTTGTTTTTTTCATGCAGGTCAAGAACTCATTCTTTTTCTGCTTGTACCATCCCTCCCCCAAATGACATGTAAAATATAATATACAAAAACACTAAATTTCATTAAAATTTTACTTCTCATTTTCTTCTTCACACTTTGCCGTATTTTTTTTATCAACTAATACTTGTGTAGATGGCTCAGGTTATTTTTTTCTTCCCTGACTGCAAAGTTATATTTGCATTAAAAGACACTAAAAAGAACCACAGCTTGCTCCCCTGGGCCAGCCAGCACCAGTGTTTCAGGCTGAAACTCCTAGTGGGGGCAGATGTAGAGCTCATCACAGCTTAGGACTGTAACCCACATTCTGATCCCACCCCTTCTGACAGGTCTTGATGATCCACTCATGTTCATCATCATCTTCATCTCTCAGGAGGTAGTCCTGTAGGCCTTGATTATCCTCATATTTGGATTATAGAACCCACCCCCACAATCATAATGGCCTGAGGGATTTTCCTAGTTGGGTCCATATTAGTAAATTGAAAAATATCTGCAGGCTTCAAGTCATAGCAAATCTCCTCGTAAAACCTCCAATCATAACCATTACCATAATACCAGAATTTAGGGTCCTAATATAGCCCATCTGAGAAAGTCTGTGTGCCCTTTGTAGCCAATCCTTTGTTTCAAGTGATAGTAAAACACCTCCCATTCAGGAAGTGTAGGATTCCTTCACCATTAAACGTTTCATCCTTCCATTTCCCCAACAAATCTTCTTTCACTGGGGAGGTTGTATTCAGTTTTTCCTCCCATCCATATTCCCAATATGTTTGCTACATCTGTGTCATATGATGTCTGCTTAAAGTGTTCAAAAGTTTGGAACCCGAGTTTCAGTGTACTTGGCTTCCTGGCTCTATTAATTTTTAAAATACATGGCATATTGGTGGTGTTCTTAGGTACTACAACTCATAGCCACCCTATGAACAACAGATGTGGACCTTGCCCTATCCCATACCATCTTACGATCTCTGCCATGCTTGAGTCCACTGTTACCATCAATGTATCGATCTATCTCATTGAGGGTCATCCTTTCTGCCACTGACCTTCTCTCTTACCAAGAATGATGTCCTTTTCTAAGGACTTTTCCTTCTGATAACATGCCAAAAGTAAATGAGACTGTTTCACTATCTTTGCCTCTAAGGAGAACCTTTATTGCCCGTCCTCCAAGACAGATTAGTTTATTCTTTTGGTGGTCCAAAGAATATTCAGAACTCTTTGCCAACACCACAATTCGAAAGTATTGATGCTTCTTGGGTCTTCTTTATTCATTGTCCAACATTCAGATTCATAACTACATAAACAAAAATCAAGAAAATTGTATGTCCAAGTTATATTCTTCTACCATGCTTATTTAGATTGATAAATTGGATTACTTTAAGAGGAATAGGGCATCATGATTGGAAGAAGGAATAGATAAAATATTAGAAGTGTCTGCCTAAGACTGCCAAGAAAACAAATAGTTCTGTCTTGGAGAGGATAAAACCAAGTTTCTTGTTGGAGGTTATGATTTAATTTTTTTTAATACAATTTTTATTTTATACTGGTTTACTTACAAAGAAGGCAGATTTTTAAGCTCTGTGTCACATACTTTGGGCACATGGCAGGAGAGACCAGTCCTTGGAGAAGGACATCATGGTCAGAAGGGTGGAGGGACAGTGCAGGAGCGGAAGACCCTACATGAGATGGATTGACACAGTTACTAGGGCAATGGTAGGTGTGTCAGAATCAGTGATACTGACTCAGGATGAGGCAGGCTTCAGAGCTGCTGTACATCGGGTAACTATGATTTACAGCACATAGCAAAAACAACAAGATAGTTTTGAGATTATTGTGACTTGAATCAGGTACAGAATTGGTCTTTGAATTTATATCCTTGCTCCTTAACACTTTGGAGAAATCCCTGACAACAAAGTTTTCCAATGGATCACGTTATTGGTTTCTTGACTGCAGTGAATGAGAGTTCCAATCTCTTTGCATCCTCACCAGCATTTGTTGTTTGATTTCCTGTTGAACTTTGCTATTGTTGCTGAGATTAGATGATCTCATTGTTGTTTTGAGTTGCATCTTTCTTATAGCTGTGGAGTCAGAACTGACTCAGATATAGTTGAATCTCCAGTGGGTTTTCAAAGACAGTTACTTGCATGGGAGGATATTGCCCATCTTTCTCTCATGAAACAGCTGGTTGATTTGAACTGCATACCTTTGACTGGGCAGTTGCAACTCCTTACCACAAAACCACCAGAGAGACCTGGACAATGAATAATAACATAAAAATTGATGCCTTGAGTTGTGCTGTTGGAGAAGAGTACTACATATCCCATGGACTGCCAAAAGAACAAACAGATAGCCTTAGAGAAACTGCATCTAGAGTGCTCCTTAGAGACAAAGATGATGAAGCTTATGGACATGTTGCTAGAAAAGACGATTTTTTGGAAAGGGATGTCATGCTTATAAAGATAGAGGGTCAGTGAAGGAGAAGATGACCACCAATGAGATTAATTGACACAGTGACTGCAACAATGGGCCCAAGTGTGTCAGAGATGATGAGAATGGCACATGATGGACAGGGTTTAGAGATGTTGATTGCCTTCAGTCATACTTGACTTGACAGGATATTAGCTAGGCATTTAAATATTCCTTCATGGGTTTGTTGGCCATCTGATTTTCTTATTTAATGGAGTATCTATTCAAATCTTGTGCCCATTTTGTGCTTGAATTATTTCCCTGGAGTATTCTATAAATTTTGAATATAAGTTTCTTATGAGAGAAGTCATTACCAAATATTTTTTCTAGTCTGTGTATTTCTATTTTACCCAGTTGGAGAAGTTTTTTTATGTAATAATGATCACAAACTATTGTAATACTTCTTTAGAATGCACACAAATATAGATCTCTTTCAGTTGATCGACCAGGTAGCTATCTTCCAAATCTCTTGGCATAGATGAACGGGCACATGTAGTATTTCTTCTGTTTCTTAAAATATCTCAACTACCACTCTGTCAATTCCTAGAGCCTTGTTTTCAGTCATGTCATCAATTTACTTTTAATTTCTTCCTAAAGTACGTTGTTTTGTTATCATATGCTACCTCTTAAGATAATTGAATGCGGGCCAATCTTTCTATAGTGACTGAGGTTTTTTTTCATTTTTTTTTGTCCTTAATCCTTCTATGTGGTTCAATATTGTGCACATTAAATTCTTCCATATTGCAACTTGGTGATTGAATTTTTATGTAGTTCTTTCTGCTTGAGAAGTGCTAAGTGTATTCTTCCCATTTAGTCTTATAATTGTAGGTCTTTGCACATTTTATCATACTTTGTCTTTTAGAGCCAATCTTTGGAATCTTTTATTCAGTTCTCTTATTTGATCATTTTTGTTTTTGCTTTAGCTTCCTTGTATCTTAAAGTAAAATTTAGATCCTTTTCTCACATCTACCTTGATTTTTTTCTTTCTTTTTAATGACATATTACTTTCTAGTTGTATAATATCCTTGATGCTCTCCTGCATCTCATCTGGTCTTTAGTTATTAGTGGTCAGAGTGTCAAATTTATTCTTGAAATAACCTCTAAATTGAAACATGATATACTCACAGGTGCACTTTGACTCTTGTGAACGTGTTTAAATTTTCTTCATCTTTAACTTACAGATAAGTAATGATGGTCTATTCCATGGTAAGCCTTTAGCCTTGTTCTGACTGATGATATTGAGTTTCTCCACCATAAAATTCCAGTGACATTGCCAACTTTATTACAGTGTGTTCCATCTGGTTAGGTACATAAGTATAGTGAAAGGTTTTCTTAAAAAGAATTTGCAGTGAGTAAGTACTAAGTCTTCTATGCAAAAGTCTATCATGTCATCTCCAGCATTGTTTCTATCACCAGAACTATGTTTTTCAATGATTGATAATTTTTCTTTGTTTCTAACTTTTGCATTCCAATCTTGGAGCTTAAAAAGACAGTGTTTGTGTTTAGAGTGAAGCGAACAAGATGTATTTGTATGCTCTTTAGAAGGTAAAGTTTTGTGGCCTTGGTAATGTACTAGATATGGAAAAAGGAGGCATAAGAGAGGTGTCTGGAGTGTTTTACAGTACTTTTTCTGAGAATGATGGTGCCATTTTCCATTACAGAAATAAAGAATGAAGAGGATAAGTCCAAATATAAAGAAGCCAAGTAAAAAGAAAAATTACCACTACCTGACACTAACATGACATTAGTTATTATGATTACAGACTGGTGCTTGTAAACTCATCTCTATGAATTCTTTCTATAAAAGAGAATGAGCTCTCTAAAACACAAATTTACCCTTGCAATGTGGATAGAGAAAGAAGATTGGTTATGGAAATATTCAGTTAGAACTAATGGAACTTGGAAACTAATTAAGATAATGATTGATAGGCATCTTACTAGAACTGCCTACAGCAAAGGATATAAATTGGATAAATTTGCTTTTGTGTGTAAATTAAGTGTATAAAAGGAAAGCATCCTTTATTTATCTTTATCTTCCTTAGATTGGATCTGCACATTAGAAATCCAACTACTAAAGTAGTGATTATCTAAACTGAGAGTGAGTCATACTCACTGCATAATGGCCACCCAATTTGTGTACTTACAGAACATGCAGAACAGCTTAAAAATAGAAAATTCAAATTAACCAACATTTCCTTGTAAGAGAATATATATGAAAGTGCTAATTATACCATGTTTTAAGTTTCTCATATTTTCCATTCACATCTAATTTCATTAACATTTTCTTCTCTTTCTTTCAATTGTTGTTGTCATCAACTCAAGTACAACTCATTGTTGTTGTTGTTGTTATGTGCCTTCGAGTTGTTTGCGACTCATAGCGACCTTATGCACAACAGCCCTAAACCCTGCTCTATCCTGCGGCAACCGCCCTGCCTCTGACACACCCATCCCAATTACCCCAGTCACCGAATCAATCCATCTCATAGAGGATCCTACGCTGTCCCTCCACCCTCCGAAGCATGATGTCCCTCTCCAAGGACGCGTCCCTCCTGGCAACATGTCCAAAGTATGTCAGACGAAGCCCCAGAATCCTTGCCTCCAAGGAGTAGTTTGGATTAATCCTCTCCAAGATGAATCTGTTTGTTTTCCTGGCAGTCCATGGTACATGCAGTACTCTTCTCCAGCACCACAGCTCAAAAGCATCAACTCTTCTTCTGTTCTCCCTAGTCATTTTCCAACTCTCTGATGCATAACAAGCGATTGCAAAGACCATGGCCTGTATCAGGTGCACCTTTAGTCTCCAGAGAGACACCGTTGCTCCTGAGTACTTTAGAGAGGTCCCTAACAGCAGACTTGCCCATCGCGATATGCTTTTTTATTTCCTGACTGCTGGTGCAAAGAGTGTTCACTGTGGAGCTGAGCAAACTGAAGCTGTGAACAATCTCAATCACTTCGTCATCCATCCTGACGCTGCCAATTGGTCCAGTGGTGAGAATCTTTGTCTTCTTGAGGAAAAGTACAACTTATAGTGACCCAATAAGTATTAGATCTGAACCCTGTCCTGTGTCATCCTCATCATCTCTGTTATACTAGGACCTCCTAAGCAGCTGTTGCCATCACTCTGTCAATCCATCTTGAGGGTCTTGAAGTTGTGGGTTTTCCTCTCTTTCCCAAACCCTCCAATTTTCTAATCATGATGTCTTTATCCAAGGAACAGCCTCTCTTAGTAACACGCCTAGGTTATGTGAGCTGAAGTTTTGTCATCTTTGCCTCCAAGGAGCATTCTGACTGTACTATGTACAAGACATATCTGTTTGTTCTTTTGGCAATCCACGGGAGATTTTGCCTTTCTCTGTAGCTCTCTCTTTTTCTCTTTTTTATCAATGAGAACATTTAGAAGATAGGACACTCATGAGTGACTAGAATAGTAATAAAATTAAGAGTGATTATATATATGTTATACGCTGGAAAACAGGGTACTTTTAATACATGCTGTCTCATTTCTAATTCTTAAAATTTACAAGTGCTATTAATGGTTTGTATATGTAATGGGTACCAGAGGATACCAGTGATTCTTATTTCACATGCAGAAAAGTAGAAATGCAGTGACATTAAGCTACTTTTCTGTAGCCATATAGTCCACATGCTAATTTTCCAGAATTTATACCTGCTCTTATCTGAAACTAAAATATACAGTTTTACAGTATTATTATTCCCTTCTCTTCAAACTGTTAAATCAGTTTACAAAACTTAAGTATTTTAATGCTCTGTCACCTAATGTCTATGTGAACAA
Source organism: Elephantulus edwardii (assembly GCF_000299155.1). Lineage (NCBI taxonomy): Eukaryota > Metazoa > Chordata > Mammalia > Macroscelidea > Macroscelididae > Elephantulus > Elephantulus edwardii. Next base: position 7,393,122 of record NW_006399770.1, read on the forward strand.
CAAAGAGCCCCATAAAAGAAAGAGAGTATGGGTTTTGGATGGTTTCGCATAGTCACACTGTCCAGTGTAACCTAGAAAGCCTGAAATATACAGAACCTTCTCTGAGGAAGAAACCAGTCACAAATATCACTACAAATTTCCAATAATACACATATGTCCCATTGCAAATCACCCCACATACTTCACAACCTTCCTACTTGAACGAAACAAACTTCTGTCCTCTTGTAATTTGGACTTCAGATTCTTTGCAGAATAAACTCCCCCTTTTCTATTATCTGCTCATAGAAGGAAGGTGTTTTATAAAGGAGGAAAAAACAAGTAATTGGTGATATTTTTTTTTAAATCAGATTCTTTCTGAAACACTAATCTCATTATTTGTTCACAAGACAAGCTCATACTAAATCTATTCATGATTAAAAAAAAATTACCCAGCTAGTATTATTGAACTGTGCCTTAATTAGGGCAGCCAAGAATGTCTTGTATAATTAACTGAGCTTTGTTTATAATTATTTCTTTGTGGTGAGAACTGTTTCTGCATATAACTGGGATGATCCTAACAGTAATGTTAACCTTTGATTTTTTCATGAGTGTTACTGGAAGACAGGCTGAAGAAACATGGCTAGACCTGGAAAAACAAAACCAAAAGACATGAAATGTACACTTCCTTTTTTACCATCAGTTTTGCCTCAGGATAAACATAGTTTCCCCAACCTCTGACCCAATCTGAAGTCTCTCTGCAGACACCTGGGCTCCTTCATCCTTTGTCAGGTAAGAGAAAGTATTCCTTCATTTTGAGAAAATAAAGTGATGCGTTTTGTCACTGATGTCTCTGTGTTTAGTTTGCCCCTCTAGACCTACTCTTTGACCTCCTGTACTCGGCTGTATACCCTGGAAAACTGATCTATTTGAACAACACCAGCAAATCCCTTCATCCTCTGACTTCTCTTTGAACTTGACAAGTAAGGATTGAATTCAAGAAATCAGAGGTTATAAAATCAGAGAGTAAGCAAGGAAGAGGAGCTAGGTAAAGAGAAAAGGAAGAGATGTGTTGTGGATTCCTTCCCCACAGGGTTATAGGGGCACACCATATTTAGTCCTTAAGGAGCTTCAGTGGCCAGAACCATAGGAAGTTGTAATTCTAACCCAAAGGCAGTGTCTCTGAGAATCCATCACTGACTTCAGAACAAAAACTGGGAATCTCTTCCTTGAGGGTCGTCTATGAACCAGTCCTGAGTCAAGCACAAAGAGTTGACATTTTAATATATTCAGACCCAATATCAAAGGTCTAGTTTCCCTAGTTTAAAACAATTCCTGTGTGTGGTCTCTAGTTTTGACTCTCTCCTGTCACTTATTTATAATATTGACATTGTTGCTGTTGTTGCTTTTGGGTGTCTTCAAATTGACTGCAACCCATAGCAATTCTGCATACAACAGATCTGAACATTATCTTATCTGATGCTGTCCTCAGGATTTCTGACATGCATGAGCCTGTTAGAGTCACTGTGTCAAACCATCTTGTTGTGGATTTTTCTCTTTCTCTATCTAACTTTTCACCTTTCCCAAAATGATCTATTTTTCTAAGTGCTCTTCCTCCTGATAACATGCCCAATTTATGTGAGCTGAAGCTTCACTATCTTTGCATCCAAGATACACTTTTATTTCACTTCTTACTTTTTTGACAGACCAAGCGATAGTCAGCACTCTTCTCCAACATCACAAATCAAAAACTTCAACTCTTGTTGTTATTGTTGTTGTTGTTCTTATTAGGTGCCATTGAGTTGATCATGACTCATAATGATCCTATGAACAAAAGATCTGAACCCTGTTCTGTTCTGCACCATCCTCACACTTCTTGACACAGAAGAGCCCTTTGCAGCAGTCATTGTGTTGATCCACATAGATGAGGGTCTTCTTGTCCTTCACTGACCCTCCACCCTTTCCAACATCATATCCTTCTAAAAGGAATAGCCCCCCTAGCAACATGTCCCAAGTATGTGAAGCGAAACCTCATAATTCTTGCCTCCAAAGAATACTCAGTTGCACCCTCTCCAGGACATATTTGTTTGTTCTCTTGGCTGTCCATGGAATGTTCAGTGCTCCTCTCTAACACCACAGCTCAAAAGTGTAAATTATTTTTCTGCCATTCTTATTCTTTGCCCAGCCCTCATTTTCATAGCTAGTAATTGGAATGACTAGGGCCTGATTCAAACACTTTAATCTTCAAACTGACATCACTACTCCTCAATAATTTTGAAAGGTCCCTAAATGCAGATTTTCCCAGTGTGATGTGTCTCCTCATTTTTTGACTGCTGGTACAAGCAGTATGGATCCAAGCAAAATGAAGCTGTTGACAGTTTTAGTCTCTTCTCCATCCATCATGATGCTGCCTATCAGTCGAGTTCTACGAATCTTTGTTTTCTTGACACTGAGATGCAATTAATACTGAAGTCTGTATTACTTCATTTTCTGAAACAAGTGCTTCAAGTCTTCCTAATTTTCAGCAAGCAAGGTTGTGTCATCTGCATAATGCAGGTGTTTGATGAGTCTCCCTCTAATTCTGATGCCACACTCCTCCTCATAGAGTCCAGCATCCTTACTCATTGTCAAACTTCCAGATGTATAGGAAGCAATTGAGAATATGGTGGCCCAAGCCATCTGTCCAAGTCTTTAAACTGACATCCTTTCTACTTAGAATTTTAGTGAGGTCTCTGACAGCATCTTTTCCTAATGTAATACATCTTTTGATTTCTTGACTGCTGCTAACATGAATGTTGATTATGGATCCAAGTAAAATTAAATCGTTGACAATTTCAATGTTTTCTGCATCTTTCAAAATGTTTCCAGTGGCAAGAATTTTTGCTTTCTTGTTAATGAGATGTAATTCATATTGAAAGCTGTAGTTTTGATCTTCTGCGGTAAGTGTTTCGAGTCCTTTTCACTTAATACAATAAAATTGTGCTATCTGCACAATGGAAATTGCTATAGAGTTTTCCTACAACCCTGATGGCACATTTTTCTTTTATAGTCCAGCTTCTCAAATTATATGCTTGACATGCAGACTAAAAAGACAATTGTGAGGCTTATAGGGGAATTTCCTCAACTTAGTGGAAAGTACATATGTAAAACCAAGAGCCAACATTTTTCTCAATGGAGAGAGATGAAAAAGTATTCCATTTGAGAATAGGAACTAGGAAAGGATGGGTATTATCACCTCTCCTATTCAAAAGTGTATTGAAAGTTTTAGTGATAGCAATAAGATGAAAAAACAAATAAAAGATATTCAAATTGGCAAAGAAGAGGTAAAATTATCTCTATATGCAGATGATATGATAGTATACATAGAGAATCCTGAAGACTCAGCAAGAAAACTACTGGACATAGTCTACCAATTCAGCAAAGTGGCAGGATATAAGATCAACATACAAAAATCAATTTGATTTCTCTATAGTGACAATGTAAATACAGAAATATACTTAAGAAAACAATATCCATCACAATAATTAATCACTAATCATAAAATTAAATACTTGGGAAAACATCTAACTAGAGACATAAAGACTATAAGAAACAAAAAGAACTCTGGAGAAATGGAAGAATAGACCATGCTCATGGGTAGGAAAACTCAATATTTGAAAAATTGCAAGTCTATCAAAAACAATCTACAAGTTCAACACAATTCCAATACAGATATCTAATACCAATTCCATTCTTCAAGTGGATGAAAAAGGCAATTTCAAATTTTATCTAGAATGGGGGGAAAAAAACTCCAAATAAGAGAAACAATGTAGAAGACATCTCACTCCCTGATCTCAAATCAGATGTGGTGATCAAGACAGTGTGGTAGTACTACAGTGAAATACACATAGGTCAATGTAATAGAACTGAGAACCCAGAAATCAGCTCATCTTCTTAGAGTAAACTGATTTTTTACAAGGAGACAGAATAGTTAAATGGGGAAATAACATCCTTTTAAACAAATGGTTTTAGCAAACCTGGAAAATTATCTGTAGAAAATTCAAGCAAGACCCACACTTCACACCATACACAAAACCAACTCAAGGTGCAATAAGGAACTTGGATAAAACCAAAGGCTATAAACTTTATCAGAGAAAAGTTTGAAAGAAATTTGGAGCCCTAATTCTCAGTATGAACAGTCTCCTAACCACCTGTGAAAACCTACAACCAGCAGATAATAAAATAGATGAATGAGACCTTCTAAAAATCAAATCCTTATGCACATAAAAAATTCTTTAAAAGGGTGAAAAGGAAACCCAGACTGGGAAAAAACTTTGGCAATGACATATCTGGTAAGAGATTCATATATAAAATTTATGGAATACACCAGCACCTCAACAAAAAAAAGGTAAACAAAACAACAAAAAAACCCAACCCAATCACAAAATGGACACAGGATATTAATAGAGAGTTCACCAAAGAAAAAAGCCTTTGAAGAAGGATTGGCATCCACTTTCTAAATAACAGGCCTTTGGAAACCCTATGACTATTAGAAAAACAACAATCATAATAGAGCAGAGTTTAGACCTTTTGTTCATAGATTCATTATGAGTCATATACAACCCGAAGGCATTTAACAACAACAATAAAAAACAAAGAAGATATTCAGATGATAAACAAATACATGAAGCAATGTTCAAAATAGCTATCAAAGAGATGCTAATAAAAACATCTATGAGATATGATCACACCCTAGCCACAATAGCAAAGTTAACAGAGCAGCAAACAACATATTCTGGTGGGGTTGTGGAGAGATAGAACCCTTACTTACTGCCACTGGGAGTGTAAAATGGTGCAACCACTATGAAAGTCAGGCTGGCATCTTTTCAAAAAGCTGGAAATAGAAATACCACTGACCCAACAATTTCACTACTGGTAATATACCTTAAAGAAACCAGAGCCTCAACCCAAACAGACGAATGCACACCAGTGTTTATTGCTGCATTATTCACAGTAGTAAAGAGATGGAAGCAACCCAAGTGCCCATCAACAAATGAATGGATAGAAAAACTATGGTTTATTCATACAATGGAATACTTCATAGCACTGAAAAACAAGGAACTCATAAAACATTACACAACATGGATTACCCTGGAGAACATTATGCTGAGTGAAGTATCTCAAATACTGCATAGCACCACTGTTAAAAAATAGAACTGACATAGGGAGTTGGGGGGAAATTAGGAGAAGGAATAATAGATAATAAAAACTACATTAGAATAGATGAAAGAAATAACTGCTTAAAAAGAATATATGCTTAGGCATTATTTGTATGACAACAGTCCAGAATAAGAGTTGCATAGCAAAGTGGACCAGGGAATAGAGAAGGGAGGAGAAGAAGGAGAAAACTGTGCAACAATAAGTGATTATTTAAAAGGTAAAAAAAAAGAAAAATATATTAACTGGGGAGGGGGATAGAAAGGAAAGAAAGGAAATTGTGTAAAAATCAATGAATGAAAATCCAACTTTTCTGTAAACTTTCATTAAAATCACAATATTTTTTTAAAACAATAGACAACTGCTTCTTAGTCCAGTGCGTTTAGTAATAGAGCACTGCTGTTATACTTCCCAAGTCACTACACTAGCTCTTATGGTTACTCTGTTTCTTGCCAAGATTGCAAATAATCACTGCTAAACATGTAAATTTATGAATATTATAAAGACAAAGTATTAAGACAACCTTGAAATAAACAAAAATAAAAGGAACAAAATTTGTAGAAATGTCATTACTGAATAACAAGATTTAATATAATATAACAGGATTTGCAGCAAATACACAAAATCTACTATTATAGAACTGATGCCGATTCACAGTAATCCTTTGTTGATATTCTAAGGATTTATCTTATGGGAAGAAACTGCTCATTTTTGTCCCTTGTAGCTAAAGTCTAGTTACCAAAACTCCTTATAATTACACCATCCTTGCTCCTAAGGAGTATTCTGGCTGTACTTCCAAAACATATGTTCTTTAGCAGTTTTTAGTATGTATGATATTCTTCACCAGCATGACAATTCAGTGGTATCAATCCTTCTTCAGTCCTCATTGTTCATTTTCTAGCTTTCATGTTTGTAATGGAAATACCATTATTTTAGTCATGGTTTATAAAGTGATATTTTTGTTCTTTAACACTTTGAAGAAGTCCTTTGACACAGTTTTACCCAGTGTAATACATTGTTTGATTTCTTAACTGCTCATTGCATTAGAGCTTCAAGAAACCAAAACACACAAAAAAAAGATATGTCAAAGTGCAAAAGAACTGAATAGAGTATTTCAAAGTGCAACATGAAAAGACAAAGCAAAATATTATAACAAAATGTGCCAGGAGCTAGAATAAGGTCATAAAGAAGGAAGAATCCTCTTGACATTTCTCAAGCTGAAAGAACTGAAGAACAAATTCAAACCTCATGTTGCAATACTTAGAGAAGCTTTGGGAAAAAATCTTGAAAAACTAGGAAGTATCTTAAGAAAATGGAAGGAATACAGAGATTCACTATAAGAATTGGTTGACATGAAACCATTTTAGGAAGGAGCATTATGATCATGAACCAATGATAAAGAATGAAGAAGTTCAAGATATACCGACAGCATTGGAAGAAAATAAGGCCCCAGAAATGGATAAGATACCCATGAACCTGTTTAAAATAACAGATATAGCCTTATATTTGCTTACCAGACTGTGCTTAGAAATCTGGACAATAGTTACAACAGTTATGGCCAATTGACTGGAAGAGATTCATATTTGTTCTCATTCCCAAGAAAGGTGATCCAAAACAGTGTGGAAATTATAAAACAATATCCAGATGACACAACCTTGCTTGCTGAAACTGAAGAAGACCTGAAGCACTTGCTGTCAAAGGTCAAGGATTGTAGTCTTCAATATGGCTTGAAGTTCAACATCAAGAAGACAAAGAGTCTCACCACTGGGCCAATTGGCAGCACCATAATAGATGGAGAAGAGATGGAGGTTGTTAGCAATTACAACTTTCTCTGTGCCACAAACAACACTCTTAACACAAGCAGTAAGGAAATCAAAAGATGACTTGCATTGGGAAAATGTGCTGTCATGGACTTCACCAGAGTGCTGAAGAGCAACAATGTCAGTCTAGATATAAAGGTGTTCCAAGTCCAGGCCGTGTTCTTTTCTATTATTTGTTAGGCTTCAGAGAGCTGGACAATAACTAAGAATGACAGGAGGAGAATAGATAATTTGAGTTGTGGTGCTGTAGAAGAATCTTTAACATACCATGGACTGCCAAGAAAACAAATTAGTCCATCTTGGAGAGGGTGAAACCAAGTCTTTCCTTGGAGGCTAGGATTTTAAAACTTTGTGCCACTTACTCTGGGCACGTAGCCAGGAGAGATGGCTCCTTTGAGAAGGACATCATGCTCAGAAGGGTGAATGGACAGTGCAGGAGAGGAAGACTCTGGATGAGAAGGATTGATACAGTAATGGGACAATAAGGGTTGATGTGTCAGAATTAGTGAGACTGGCTTAGGACAAGGAAGGGTTCAGATCTGCTGTATATAGGGCCTCTATACATTGCAGGTGACTCAATGGCACATAACAACAGCATCATACTATGACAAGCTTGGAAGCAGGAGTGGCATCCACTTCCTAAACAACATGCCTCCGGAAAGTCTATGAACTTTAATGCATGTCAATAGTTGTAGAGAGGCTTCAGGCCTTGTGTTCATTGAATCACCATGAGTCATGTTCGACTTGAGGGCAATCAACAACATAATTAATACCACATGCAAGTTAAATTTTCCCGAGGACTATTTAAAGATAGCTACAACAGTATTGTTGAAAATTCAAGCTGGATTTAGAATATTCCCATCACCAGCAATATCCTTCCTGATGTCAGATGGGTCTTGATAGAAAGCTGAGAACAACAGAAGGCTGTTTAGTTGTGTTTTATTGACTATGCAAATGCAAAGGCATTTGACTGTGTAAATCACAACAAATTATTGCTAGCATTGAGAAGAATGGAAATCCCAGGACATTTAATTGTTCTCATGCAAAATCTATACCTAGACCTTCTGCTGTCCTCTGACCAGAAGGAAAGAGTTGGATGATGGAATGATCTACTCAAGACGTTAGTTAGTCAAGAGGTAAAAGGTTGAGTGTCCTGTTCTGTTCTCAAAGGTTTTATTTGAGACATATTAGAAATTCATCAATTCCTGGGGCCTTATTTTCTGCCAATGCCTTCAGTGCATCTTGAACAAATTCAATCTTTATCATTGGTTCTTGATCATATGCACCTTCCTGAAATGGGTTCATGTAGCAATTCTTTTTAGCACAGTGAATCTCTGTATTCCTTCCATGTTGACTAGAGTCACAAGACAGAATTCTATTTACTATTTCTTTTTTGTTGTTTATGCTGTGTACTTTTTATTGTTGTTTACTGTTTCTCATTCTACTTGCTCACTCTTCCTGTTTACAAGCCCATATCTATATGAGAAGGCAGAGTCATCTGGAAAATCAAGGTTTGGCTCGTACACACAAACACACATTCATTAGATAGAGATTGTTGTTATTGTTGTTGTTGATATATGCCATTATACCATATGTGACTCAGTGACACTATGTACAACAGCTCTGAAGCCTGATCTATTCTGAGCCAGTCTGACCGATTTCGACACAGTTACTGTATCAATCTATCTCATCTGGAGTCTTCCTCTCCTGTGCTGTCCCCCCACCCTTCCAAGCATGATGTCTTTCTTCCAAGGATTGGTCCCTTCTAGCCACATGCTCAAAATATATGAGATGAAGCTTCAAAATCCTATTCTCCAAGGAAAAACTTGGTTTCACATTCTCTAAGACAGACTTATTTGTTTTGTTGGCTGTCCATTTTTGTTCAGGAGTCTTCTCCAGCACCACAACCCAAGGCATCAATTCCTCTATCATCCTTATTCATTGTCTAGCTCTCTGAAGCATAATCAAGTAATTGTGAAGAACATGGCCTGGATTGGGCACACCTTAGTCCCTAGATTGACAATGTTGTCTTGAATACATTATTTTAATCCAGGAAGCTCATGCCTTAATCATCTAAACTCCTACATAGACCAAAAGACTGTTAAAACAGAACAAGGAAACAGTGTATCATGTAAGATCAAGAAATGTGTGCATCAGAGATTTATTCTTTCTACATACCTATTCAATCTGTATTTTAATGAACAAATCCTTGGGGAAGCTGGAAGTGAGGATTTCAAACACTTGCAGAAGAAGATCCAGACTAGAACCTTCCACATGGATTATCTGTCAACAGTAAGTAAAAAAAATAAATTCTCATGGCTGGGTCAATAGGTTATACCATAATTTATGGAGAAAAGATTGAAGTTGTCAATTATTTTATCTACATGCATTCACAATCAACACCTTTGGTACCAGCAATCAAGAAATGAAAATACATATTGCATTGGGGGAATTAGCAGTTAAGGATTTCTCCCAAGTTCTAAACAATAAAATGCACCTGAGTCAGTTCATGGTCTTTTGAATTACTTGCTATGTATCTGACAGTTGTATAATGAATAAGGATAATAGGAAAAAACCCATCAATGTCTTTGAATTGTGGTGTTGAAAAGAGTACTAAATACCCTATAAGCTGTCACAAAACAAATTTGTATTTAAGGAGGTGCAACCATAATACTACTTAAAAGCAAGGATGTTGGAACCTTTTCTTATATATTTTAAGATTGTTGTTAGAAGGGACCTGCCCTTGGAAAAAAGATATCATGCTTGGAAAGGTAGATTGTTAGCAAAAAAGAGAAAGACCTTTAATGATATGGATTAGCACAGTGACTACAAGAATGTTCTGAAATGTATCAGAGACAATGAGGATGGCACAGGATGGGACACGGTTCAGATCTACTGTTCATAGGGTCACTATAGGTCATAGTTATCCAGAGAGGACCTAACAACGCAATGTCTCAACCAATTATTGCTTCTCTGAAGTGGAAAAACAAAGGCTTTCTAACACTATCTAGGGGTGTGTGTGTGTGTGTGTGTGTGTGTGTGTGTGTGTG
>NW_006399770.1:7409501-7419605 GCF_000299155.1 Elephantulus edwardii
GAACCCTTTAAGCAAAATCTAATTAAATTGTTGATGTAGTGTATAGACAACTGATAATTGAGGATGAAGTTGGATATGGTACAACTAATTATTTATTGATATATATAGGAACACAACTTATGAAAATATTATATTTATGTCAGGCAGATCTGAATTGAATTCTCAACCCATCACCTTCCAGATATATTTTACTCAAATTACTTAGTGTCTCAAAGATTCAAGTTGTCTTTAGTTCACATGCTAAATGGTAATAATGATCATCTTTCAAACAATTAAAATAAATTCACAATGGAAGATGGAAAAAACTTTACTATAGTATCTTGAATATGATAAGTACTCAATAATGGGAAGCTAGCGATGAGGTTTCCAAATTGATCTGATGGTTTAATAAATATTTCTTGAGACTATCTAGATGTAAACTGACTTTATAGGAATCGTCATCAAGAAGCTCAAGAATGCTATCCTGGAGACACAAACTCAACAACTCAACTCACTGCTGAAGAGTGAATTCCAACCCTGAGCAACCCTCCAACACATTTCCAAGACTGGAAATCATAACAAGTAACTGGACAAAAAAATGAATCAAGATTAAAAAGAGATAAATTCTAGTCAGATTAATACTGCATGACATCGATGACTATTCTTAAACTACAGAGAAAAGGAATTCCTATATAATGCTCACAATTTACGGAAAAGGAATAAAGATATCTCCGTTGTTTTTTGTTTTTATTATTTTCACTATTTTGAATTTTTAGGTGAGTCTTGATTACTTCTTGATAATTTTTATGAGCAAAAGAACTAAGAATGAAAGAATGAAGAAAAATAAAAGGATTCCCCGCCTGCCTCTGTCTGAGGTTAAGGTCTCAGTCACGCATTAAGTGTGTAAATTGCACTTTGTGTCCTAGCCTCTTAGTACTTTGGGTAGTATTCATTACCCAAGAAATACCACACCTATGTGACCAGAAGTATGACTGGAACACAAAGAGTGCAACAAAGGAGGCAGTCTCTCTTTAAAGAAACTGAAGCACAGAAACCTGATCATCTAACTTAGTCTTTATTCTTTGTTGACTTCTCACATAAATTTACCTAATTTTATTTCATAACAATATTCACAGAAAGACTAACTCTCACAGCTATTGTTCTTTTAGATTCATATCCAAATTACTTATAAGTGTTCATTTTAGATTTTGCTGATGTTCTTTGGAAGAGAGATAGTCAGGGGATGCTTTCTGTATTTAAAAGAAATTGATTCACTCACAAAAGAATACTTTTTCTCTACGAATATGCAACATTTGAGAAAAAATAATGAAGAAAATGAAATGAATTGTTCTTTAGTACCACTAGAGATTTGATATAAAATGGAATCACGTGTATTATAGGTGAAAAAACAGGTTCAGTTGAAGTATATGTAACTTTAAGAAACTTACTTCCTTGCCTGGGGGTTTGATATACTGATAGAAAATTAAGGATATTTGGTCAAAAGTTTCCCCTCATAAACCAGAACCAATACATCGCAGCAATCAGAGCTCTTTCTGAGTTTTAAGGAAAACTTATTATTTATTTTAAGATAAATCCTTGATCTTTGCTTTTGTAACATTTGTTTCTTTTCTGTATTTTTTTAAATCTTTCAGTTAAAAAAAATCCAATGTTTAACATTACAATAAGCAAAGAAGTTCACTAAACTACTGTTTTTCATAAAAGTTATCAGCGGAAAATATGACTAATGTTTTCTCTAACATAACAAATCTGACAAGTGTTTTCTTGCTCAGTGGTTAAGTTCTCAGTTCCTAAGCTACAAAGCAGACTGTTCAAATTCAGTCTATGGCTCTAGGGAGTAGAAACTGATAATGGACATCCCTCCTGGAGTGGGTGGGACCAGACTGCTTCTTGGAGGCAAGGATTCTGAGGCTTCATCTGATATACTCTGGGCATGTTGCAAAGAGGGACCAGTCCTTGGAGAGGGACATCATGCTTGGAAGAGTGGAAGGACAGCGCAAGAGAGAAAGATCCTTTATGAGATGGATTGATTTAGTGACTAGGATAATGAAGGTAGGTGTGTCAGAGACAATAAGGTTGGCACATAATAGAGTAGGTTTCAGGGCTGTTGTACACAGAATCACTATGAGTTGCAAGCAACTTGATGGCATATAACAACAGCAACAAAGATATCCTACTACTGTGAAATCAGTTTGAACCGATAGCAACCCTCTATCAGGTTTTCAAAGCTGTAAATCTTTATGGGAAGAGATTACCTGTCCTTCTCCAATAGAACAATTGGTGAATTCAAACTGTCAGCCTTGTGACTATGAGTCCTTCATAGTAGGAACTGTGCTACCATAAAACTCTTATGAGCCAGCTCTGCTCTGTTATATATAGGAATCATTATAAGCCAAAAATCTACTGAAAGATCCTAACAAGAAGAACCTAAGTAGAGTAGATTTTAATGTCTCATTGTCAAGTTAGTAATCATTTAGTAAGGTATTCTTATGTGATCTAGAGCAATTTCTTAGAGCAAATTGTAATAGACTATACTTGTAACTAGACTGTTCATTTATTTTTTTCCTACAAGTGCTGTTGAATACCTTAGTGTGATAAGCATTGAGTTACAATTACGGGATCATTAGGTATGGAAGTTCCTTTGGAAAAAAAAATGTCTTTTTTCTTCATTTCCATCTCATATTAGTCTTGAACAAAGAATTTTATTATTTATTTTATTAACTTTTGCTGCTGCCAAAAAAGATAGAGCAAAAGAAATCATCAAATCTCTAAATGTTTTAGGTAATTTGGAAAACAAAAAATGCCTCTAAATGTGCTTTCTTTCCTCAGAGTAAAAAAAAATTCTTTCAGATAGCAGTGCTACAAGAGAAGAAACTATATTACTGTCTAGGTTTAAAAAAAAAAGAATTATTCATAATTCATATCACATTCTGAAAATACTGCCTTACTCATTATATCAATTTCTAGTTCTTTTAATCACTCCTAAAATACTAACAGCTCTCTTTAAATGCCTAATCAATAAGTAGATTAAAACATAAATGCCACTAAATATGCTTTACATATCAACTTCACTGAAATATTTCTAAGTTTTATATCCTCTTAAAGTAATCCCTATTCAAAATTGAGAAGAAATGTCATCCATATGAATTTCTTCAGAGTTTAAGCTCTGATTACACAAGGAATTATGCACTGTAGCTTCCGAAATCAGATCATTAAAAACACCAAATCTTTGTTGGTAGTATTTTTAAGACTAAAAGGTTTTCATCAATGCTATAGTAAAGTTTTACTTTTAGGTATTGTTGTACATACTGAGTACATTTCTAACCTCAATTAAGTCTAGTTGCCTAAATAAGGAAATGTGAAGAAAAGCAAAAATGTGAAATTTTATCAAGTCAGTCAAGGGATCTAACAATAGATCTGCTAAAAAGATCGCCTGACTGCAAAAACAACAGCAAAGTTTAACAAGGCAGCAAACAACAAATGCTGGTGAGGATGTGGAGAGATAAGAACTCTCATGAACTACAAAATGGTACAGCCCCTATGAAGGCAGTCTGCTGCTACATCACAAAGTTGGAAACAGAAATATCATTTGACCAAGCCATCCCACTACTGAGAATATATCCCAAAGGAATCAGAGCTGGGACACAAATAGATGTTTGCACATTCATGTCTATCACAGCATTACTTACAATGGCAAAGAGATGGAAACAGTCCAGGTGCCCATCAACAATTGAATGGATAGAGAAACTATGGCACATTCACACAACAGAATACTACACAACATTAAAAAATAATAAATTCATAAAACACTACATAAATGAGTCTAGAAGACATTATACTGAGCAAAATATTTTAGTTATAAAAGGGACAAATACTGCACAAGCCCATCATTATAATAATACCAAGAAGGAGGAGAAAAGAACAGCGGGAAAAGATGAATAAATAATAAACACTGCATTGGAATGAGTGAAAGGAGGGACATGCTGAAAAGAATGGACTATTAGAAACCATGCATTTGACAATTAACGGTCTTACGAGGGGAACTTACAGGGAAGGAGGAAAGCTTTCATAAATGAACAAATAACTAAACATTATCATCTGCTATAAGCAAATCTTAATAGTGAAAAGGAGATATGAAACTATGGGAGATTACCTTAATCTACAAGGAAATATTGATTTGCTGAATAAATTGAATTACTTGAAATGTTAATAGATCAACTCTCACCAAGTACTACCCTGTTAAATCTTCATTTCCAAATGTGATACACAAACAAGAAATATTTCCTAGACTTCAAAATGACTCAGATTCTTCCTGCAGTGAATGTAAACAAAAGGGAAAAAAGGTTTAGCACCATTTTTTTTCCCTATCATCAGAGTGCTTGGAAGTTTGTTGACAAAAAGAATCCATCCTTCTCCTCTTATCAGTTGTATCATACTAAAAATCAACAAAAAAAAATCCCTCATTGCTATTGATGAATACATAGTGGACGCCTTAGCAGATTTTCAAAAGTTGTAAATCCTACAGAAGGACATTGCCTACATTTTCCTGTGGCCGGTGATGGATTTGAACTGCCAAAAAATGCTCTCTTTGAATGAACGGTACAATCCCTGTGGATTACTTCACCAGAGCACCCTCAATTGCATCATAGGTTTGTCTAAAACTTTAATTTCAATAACCAGGGATTCTATTTTAAACTATCAAAATATATATTTTTATCAAGATCTTTCAACTACTGTATATGTGATTTTAACTTACAAAAATAATTACTCTAACATAATAATCAGCCTACTGGTATTATCCAGTACTTGCATCTCAGATATGTGCACCAAACCTACATTCTTCTTAGTGACTTCATTAAGAAAAAATATAACCTCTATTTAATCCAAGGACAGTGTTTGATGTGTTGCTGGAAGATGAGCCTCTTAGGCTGGAAGACAAAACACAATAACCTCAACAACAGATTGAAATATGCCAATGATTATGAAGATGGTGTAGGTCCAGGAAACATTTCCTTATTATACATGGGGGTAGCAACAACTAACTATACACATAATCCTATTGAAAATTCTGAATCCAATTCTTAATACTTAACAACTCTATTTACCTTCTAGTTCTACCCCTACATTTCCCTTGTTTTTCCCTACATTTTTCTCCTAGTAGCCATAGTTTTATCATTATTTCATCTCAGACTGTAGTGTTCACAGTTGGATGTCATAAGAGATAATCTTTCATTTTACAAAAAAGTAAGTTGTGCCACAGACAGTTTAAGCAACTTACATCAAATCATACAGCTCCTTCGGATCAAAACTTGAATTGATGTGCTCCTCAAGCCATTGTTGAGAAAGAAACCTTGCCTCTCAAAGACATTTCCAGAAGAGGAGGGCAACATCACCAGATGTTTCAGTACAAAAGGGACTAACCGTGTAGGCAAAATAAAACAGAAATGCAGCGTAGTGTCACTCACCACAATGTTTCCTGTGGGACTTCAATGGTCCAAACAGGCTCCTTCTGCTAACTGGCCCAGAGCACCACAAGCTGGCAATGTCCTTGATCCTTTTTAGCATTAACAGAACTTTTGAAGCCACTTGATTGAAAGGAAGGAATAGCAGGCTTTAGAAGTCTCCAGAGAGCACTGAATCTGGGATTTCTGCAACTGAATTAGTTGAACCGGATAGCAACTCAAGAGGAAAGGTCACACAGGTTTAGGTAAGAATTTCATGATTTGCAAATGTCAGCTAAGATTTGGATAAGCATCTGGCTTTTGGTTATATACTGGAAAATGAATAAACACTGAAATCTGGAGGATTCATACTCACTGGACCTAATCCACCCAGGATTTAACAGCCAGGAAAGAAATGCTGGTTATGGCATGGATTTCATAAACTTTTAAATCATTTGCACACAAAAACAAAGAAGCACATATGTATGTGTCTGTATACATATGTAAACATGTCTATACACCACCCACACACACAAATATGTGTATATTTCTATGCATTTCATGTATTTATTCATGTAGGTTTATATATGTGTGTTTATATGTATGTGTGTGCTTAAATATTCTAAAACATTGGGCCAGTTGGCCATGCATCCAGTTTCTCTTGGAAAAGATTTGCTTCATATCTAATAGAAATATACAATCTGGTTAAATGTTGCTGGTAAAATGTCTAACACATGGGTGGATTGAGATTGTGAACAAGTGGAGAATACTAAAGCAGCCTGATGGAGAGAGACCCTTTGAAGGGAGGCCAGAAAACATTCCTTTCCAAAGAGAGGGGATATGCATCTATTGTTTCTCCAGCTGGCTAAGCAATGGCAGGGATGTTTCCTACTAAACAGCCTCATTAACATAAGCATAACTACAGGGTAAGTTTTCAAGCTCATTCCAAGTGAATTCAAGGGGGTGGGGAAGAAAGATGCCGTTAATATGCACAACTCATGCAGACAATGATATGAAGCTAATTCATTTCATCATATTATCACCATAGCATATTAACTTAAAAGAAATAATAAGACAACATGGAAATGTTTGCATATTAGAGAGAATTCTCGTTGTACCCTATTAGCACCATATCCTATTAGTATTGCATTAGGCTACCATGCTGCAATGCTAAAATGATGAAATCCCACTGTGAAAACTGATATTGAATTCTTGTAATGTTTCAGAATCATTTTTAGCACTGCACATAAATAATTCATGTGAGCAGATCTAATGAATTGATGGAAGGAAAAAAACATCCCTTGGCATTGTGAGCGTATTTATGAATGTAAAGTCACGAGCAAGATGCCTTCTCATGGAAGGTGGGTAGAGGCTGAAGTGTGACATCTATTCCAGAGCCAGTTATTAATATAATGAGGAATTCTAGGTCAAGTCCAGTTGAGATATTCCTGAAAGCACATTTTCTTCTAGGGAAGGTGACACAATATATGTTGGCACTCGCCTATCCTTTCAGGATCTAGATTGTAGATGAACTGAAGTAGACACTCTCGTTTAAAGACACTGGCTCCATGGAATCAAAATTTAATATTCTGAGAACTCAAGTGAAATACTGTGGCCCTTGTACTCACAATGTTTTGTGCAACATTTATCAAACTGCCTTGCAATTATCTGATTTCTCATTTATTCTCAGGACTGATCTATAAATCCTTGAAGTCGGAGATCATAATTTATTCATATTTGCAATCCTAATTCCTAGTATAATGCATATCCCTGAATAGGTGGTCAATATTAAAACTGAAGGAATGAATGGGGGAAAGGATGCATAAATATGTTTCTTTAATCCCAAAGATTTCAATTGAACATTTGAATAAAAAGGAGGAGATAATATGTGGAAGTCCCGGTGATGCATTGGTATAGTCTGCTGCTAATCACAAGATCGGTATTTGGAACCCACCTGCTGCTGTGAGGGAGAAAGATATGGCAGTCAGCTTCTGAGAAGATTTATAGCGTTGGGAACTCTGAGGGGGAAGTCCGGCTCTAGCCTATAAAGAATCTAGTGGTTTTAGTTTTTAGGTTTGGTCATTTACATTTAAATCTGATTGTTTTTCTAAATTAAACCTTTATTTGCAATGCAGTATTCAGTGAAAGCAGTTTTTCTTCAGAAAAGTTTTCTAATTCAATGGAATGCTTCCACATGTAGATGCAATTGTTTAAATTCCAGCTTTAGATTAATGGCTTTTTGGTTTCTCATACCACATATTGCATATTGGTGTCAGTGCGCTTGCAGAGAAGTAATCCTAATGCAATTTCAACTCCACGGGATGGAGGTTTCCTGCAAGGAGAGCTGTCGCGGAAAGCATGTTCCCTATGTAGAAATATCACTAGCAGTTACCATGAATTGCAGGGCAGAAGCCAATGACCTGGTTTTGGTTCTCTGAGTAGCTGGCTTGTAGGCACTGTGATTCTTTGCTACTACTCTCTGGAGTTTACTATACTTGAGCTCTAGATTCCTCATGGCCTATTTCCAGCATTCTGCTCAGCCAACATATCCAGCATAGTCCTTAGTCCCACTCCTTCTTTCTATATAGTTAATTGTTTAAAAGCTATAGAAACTGCAAAGAATGGCTGATAGATTTTTCTGGTAGAAAAAAAAATGGATTTCTTTTCGTCTGTCCAGTGGTCTTTGTTACGTACTCTTTTTTTACATGCTATGCATCAGAAAACTGGACGATGATTAGGGATGATAGAAGGAGAATTGATGCCTTTGAGCTGTGGTGTTGGAGAAGAGTACTGAATATACCATGGACTGTTAAGAAAATGAACAGGTTCATCTGGGAGAGGGTAAAGCCAGGCTGCTCCTCGGAGGCAAGGATTCTGGGGCTTCGTCTGACATACTTTGGATATGTTGCAAGGAAGGACGAGTCCTTGGAGAGGGACATCATGCTTGGGAGGGTGGAGGGACAGTGCAGGAGGGGAAGACCCTTATTAGATAGATTGATTTAGTGACTGGAGTAACAGGATAGGTGTATCAGAGACAATAAAGTTGGCTCAGGATAGAGTGGGTCCAGAGCCATTGTTGATACGATTACTGTGAGTCACAGGTGACTTGATGGCACATAACAACAATGACAATGTTTCATTCTCCCACATTCTCTTTTTTATGTTAAAGAGAATATTCTCTCTTGGAAATGTGAACGACCACGTCAGTGTTCAACATCAGCCCCAATATTCACATACTCACAGTCATGGTTGGGTTGATTTGTACATTAAGTTGATTCACTTTGAAATTTTTTTTTTTCATTAAGTCAGAAAAAAAGCTATAGGGTAAGTTAGGAGTAGCTGAGTCTATAGGAAGAATTCTCTGAAATCCTAGTGGCTAAGGAGTTATGCTACCAACTCCAAGCCAGGTGGTTTGAATCCGCCTGTTGTTCCATAGGGAAAGATGGGCAATTTCCTCCCATGTGGTGTATGACCTATGAAAAACTATTGGAGGGTCAGCTATGAGTTAGTTTCAGCTCGACAACAGTAAGTTTGAGTAGATTTATTTTTATCCTTGCCAAATTCCCCTTTCTAGATATCCCAACTTCGACTCCCCTGTTTATCTTTTCTTTTCACCAATTAGGATTTTGCAAGTTTTAGATTCTAACTTTGCAAAATTATATTCTTCCTAACTGAATGGCACAGCAGCCATACTCACTCTGTGAACTTGAACATCTTCCTGCTTTGTACTGTCTCTGTCTCTCAGTAAACCTCTGCTGTTTTTACTTTTAAGCAGACTTCATGATGTCGCCCTAATCTGGTGAAGAAGAAAGGTCATTGTCCCTTGGTAGACAGCTTGCTGTAGGAAAGTTGCATTAGCAAAGCACTAGAAATGGTCCTCACACGGTGATTCTCCTATGTTGTTTTCCTTGCCTAAACTCGCCAGGGGTCTCAGGAGACTGATTCTCAGAGTATTCAGGGCTCAGAGAAATAAAGTAACCTCTGTACATGATCACAAACATCTTTGGGAACAGAGAGTATAAAAAAACTAAGTGCTTCTTCCATCCCTTACAGGTGAATTAAGCCAGCAGCCATTCCTCATTCGGTTCGTCCATGTCCATAGAGGATTTGCACGTAGGTTAACATGTTGAGTTAGGTCATTTAGTAAGTTATTATTGAGATTTGTTGTTAAGGCCAATGAGAAACAAAGAGAAAATACATGGTCTTAGTTTCACCAATTAGCAAGTCATTAAAACAAATTGCACCCATGAAATGCAGTTGAATTTAAACTAGAATTAAGGAAATTATCAGCAAGGCTGGGAGATATCCTTGAGCAATAATTTGTTCTGTGCTACTGGTGGATGGATTTGAGAAGCTCTGGTGGTCTAGTGGGTGAGGAGTTGTGATACCATCCTGTTGTGCAGGTAGTTTGAATTCAGCAGCGGTTCCCCAGGAAAAAGATGGGCACTTTCCTGTGTGATTTACAGCTTTTGAAAGTCCACTGAGGGGTTAGTATGAGCTGGTTCCAACTCAGTGCAGTGAGTTGGAGTTTTGAGTAGTCCTTTTTAGTTCGCAGATAATTGCAAGTCTTCTGCTAGAATTCTTTCTAGGCTTTAAAAGAGAAATCAGTAAAAAACTAATTGTGAGCTTTGAGTGATGTCTACTTTGGGGTTTGTTTGTTTTTTTT
>NW_006399770.1:7419705-7420514 GCF_000299155.1 Elephantulus edwardii
GGCTGTTGTAGATAGGGTTGCTATGAGTCACAAGTGACTCCATAGCATATAACAATAACAAGAATTAATCTGGTAGTTTATTTTAATTTATATAAACATTTCTCCAAAGAGTTTGGGAGCGATAAAGGGAAAGAACTCAAGTACTCAGCAAAAGAATTTAACATGTAGTCTTGGTTAGTGGAATAATCTTAGATTGCTATTCTTATTTTCTGAGTGTTTAGGAAGGCATAAAATAAATACATTACATTCCAACACAAACAAGTTGACGCTTTTAAATTTATTTTATCTGTTAAAACTCCTTTTTTCCCTCTCTTGCATAAGAGATTGACAGTTTTCTAGCTTTATAACACAACTGAGAAAAACTAATTTTTACTAATGGGGTTGAGAAACAGAATTTCTATTAGTTAGCTCAAGTTAATTGTATGATAGATGAACTTGAAATCTCTGTAGTTCTTTATTCACTGATATTCTATTAAAAAGAATAAATTTCATAATACATTTCATAAATGTATGTGGAGTATGCAATCTCTGCCCCAAAAACCTGAGACACATTTGCTGGCTATTGAGAAAGTAATAGAAACTAGTCAACTACTACTTTACATTTTACCCTCTTACTGTATAACTACATTATCCTGCTTACAGTCTTCTTTTTAATGTTGGAGAGCAAAGTGTATTCTTATTACAAGTTTTGTTTGTATCTGCTATCCAAACAAGCTCAGTTTTTACCACTACGGCAGTGTAGTAGGATTTGAAATCAGGGAGTGAGATACCTCCTACCGTTCTTCTATTCTTAAGGAGTGCTTTGCTTA
>NW_006399770.1:7423730-7426488 GCF_000299155.1 Elephantulus edwardii
CTAGAATTCTTTCTAGGCTTTAAAAGAGAAATCAGTAAAAAACTAATTGTGAGCTTTGAGTGATGTCTACTTTGGGGTTTGTTTGTTTTTTTTATGAATAACATAAGGTATAACTTTTTATATTCCTTGCCCACTTGTTATGCATCAGAGAGTTGGACAATGACTAAGGAGAATAGAAGGAGAATTGATGCCTTTGAGCTGTGGTGCTGGAGAAGAGTATTGAGAATACCATAGACTGCTAGGAAAACAAACAGATTCACCCTGGAAAGGGTTAAACCCGGTGGCTTCTTGGAGCAAGGATTCTGAGGCTCCCTCTAACATACTTTGGACATGTTGTAAGGAGAGACAGGTCCTTGGAGAGGGACACCAAGCTTCGTAGGGTGGAGGGACAGCTCAGGAGGGGAAGGCCCTCTATGACGTGGATTGATTCAGTGACTGATATAATCAGGATGGGAGTGTCAGAGACAGTGCGATTGACACAGGACAGAGCAGAGTTTAGGGCTGTTGTACATAGGGTCACTATGAGTTGCAAGTGACTCAATGGCACATAACAACAACAACAACAACAAACTAAGACGTATTGCATTGGAAAAATCTGCCCTCAGAGACCCCTCCAGAGTACTGAAGAGCAATGATGTCAGTCTAAGGAGTGCCTGATACAGGCTATGGTCTTTGCAATCACTTGCTATGCGTCAGAGAGTTGGACAATGACAAGGGATAATAGAAGAATTGATGTCTTTGATCTGTGATGTTGAGAACAGTATTGAATATAACATGGACTGCAAATAGAACAAACAGGTTCATCCTGGAAAGGGTTAAATGAGGCTGCTCCTTGGAGGTAAGGATTCTGAACCTTCATCTGTTATATTCTGCCCATATAGCAAGGAGGAACTAGTCCCTGAAGAGAGGTGTCATGCTTGGGACAGTGGAGGGACAGCACAGGAGAAGAAAGACCCTCGATGAGATGGTTGATTCAGTGACTGTGGTAATGGGATAGGTGTGTCAGAGACAATAAGATAGGCACAAGATAGACCTGGGTTAAGGGCTGTTGTACATAGGGTTGCTATGAGTCAGAGGCTATTCAACACACACAACAACAACAAAATAAGAATCTGCTATACGAACCATGTATTCATTGTTTCATTTTAATGGTAACAAAGCATTTGTGGAAAATGTACACAAACCAAAGCTTATCTGATTGAAGAGCCAAAGTCTACCATGTGTCTGACAGTGGTGAAATAAATGCCAATTCTTCATGCAGAATACACAGATGACTTACCTCGTCCTTTCAGTTATTTTGTGAAGAATTTTTAAACAGCATAGAATAGGTCTGAGCCTACCTCCCCACGTGAAAAGGGATGGGGGTATGATATCATTAATGAAATTATAACATCCTCCCAATAAAATATTTATGAGTAACTTATTGAACACCTGTGCTAAGTGGATCCCAAGTAAGCCTACTCTCTTTCTTAAGAGGTAATCTAGTGTGTTAGTTCTCCAGTGCTACTATATAAAAAACACAATGAAATGGTCTTACCAAACGGATTTTTTTTCTTTCAGAGTTTGTTATTAGGTGCAGCCAAGTGAACAATGATTCATAGTGACCCTATGCACAACATAACTAAACTTTGCCCTATGTCAAAGTTTGGGAGGTTGTTGTTGTTATTATTGTTATGTGCCATAGAGTTGTTTGTAACTCATAGCGACCCTATTATGTACAAGAGCCCTAAAAACCGTCTATCCTGTGCCAAACTCACTGTCTCAAACACGTTCATTCCCACCACTCCACTCACAGAATCGATCCATCTCATCAAGGGTCTTCCTCTCCTGTGCCGTCCTTCCACTCTCCCAAACATGATGTACCTCTCCAAGGACCAGTCCCTCCTTGCAACATGTCCAAAGTATGTCAGATGAAGCTTCAGAATCCTTGTCTCCAGGGTATATTCTGGCTTCACCCTCTTCAGGACAAACCTGTTTGTTCTACTAGTAGTGCATGGTATATTCAACACTCTTCTCCAGCACCATAACTCAAAGGCATCAATTCCCTTTCTATCATCCTTATTCACTGTCCAACTCTCCGATGCATAGCACGTAATTACAAAGACTATAGCCTGGATCAGGCGCACCTTAGTCTCCAGCCTGACATCATTGCACTTTCAGTACTCTTGAAAGGTCCCTCACAGCTGACTTTCCCAATGCAATTTGTCTCCTGATTTCCTGGCTGCTGTTACCAAGTGTTGACTGTGGAGCCAACCAAGTAAATAAAAACTGTTAACTATCTCAATCTCTTCATCATCCATACTGATGTTGCCAATTGGCCCAGTTGTGAGAATCTTTGTTTTCTTGATATTGAGCTTCAATCCATACAGGAGGCTGCAGTCCTTGACCTTCTGCAGCAAACGCTTCAGGTCCTCCTCAGTTTCAGTGAACAGAGTTGTGTCATCTGCATAACGCAGGTTGTTGATGATTCTTCCACCAATCCTGATGCCACATTCCTCCTCGTACAGCCCAGCGTCTCCGATCATCTGTTCTGCATACAGATTGAAAAGGTATGGAGACAAAAAACATCCCTGACGGACCCCTTTCTTGATTTTGAACCATCACCTTGGAGAGGATTAAACCAAGCTACTCCTTGGAGGCAAAGATTCTGGGGCTTCGTCTGGCATACTTTGGACATGTTGCCAGGAGGGACGGGTCCTTGGAGAGGGGCATCATGCTTGGGAGGGTGGAGGGACAGCGTAGGAGGGGAAGACCCTCT
>NW_006399770.1:7426938-7432292 GCF_000299155.1 Elephantulus edwardii
TTTGGATAATTTTCAGCAGAATCTTGCTTGCATGTGATATCAATGGTATTGTTTGATAATTTCCACACTCTGCTGGGTCATCTTTCTTTGGAATGGGAACAAATATCCATGTCTTCTAGTCAGTTGGCCAGCTGGCTGTCCTCCAGATTTCCTGGCACAACTTAGTGAGCACACCCAGGGCAGCGTCTGTTTGTTGGAATAAACCAATTGGTATGCTATCAACTCCTGGAGCCTTATTTTTTTGCCAATTCCTTCATAGCAACTTCAACTTCTTCCTTCATCACCATAGGTTCTTGCTCATATGTTATTTCATTAAATTCCTCTGTGTCAGCCAATCCCTTCTGATACAGTGACTCTGTGTACTCCTTCCATCTTCTTTTTATACGTCCTGGATCATTTAACATTCTACCCAAACTATCTTTAAGTATTGCCACCCATGGCTTGAATTTGTTTTTCAACTCCTTCAGCTTAAGAAATGCTGAGCGAGTCCGGCTCTTTTGATTTTCTGACTCCAACTCTCTACACATTTCATTATAGTATCTTGCTTTGTCATCCCGAGCTGCCTTTTGAAATTTCCTATTCAGCTCTTTGATTTCTTGATTTCTGCCTTTATCTTTGGCTTCTTGGTGCTCTAATGCAATACTCAGAGTCTCATCTGACATCCATCTTGGTCTTTTTTTCTTCTTTAGCCTTTGTAATGATCTTTTGCATTCTTCATGGACGATTTTTTTTATATCCTCCCAGAGCTCATTTGGTCTACGCTCATTGGTGCTCAGGGCCTCAAACCTGTTCCTGAGATGATTTTGAAATTCGAGTGGGACAGACTTAAGGTCAAATCTTGGTTAGAAGTCCCAATTCAGTGACAGCACTCTAAGAGATCTTTTTCTTTCTTCTTCCCTCCTTCCCTCCTTCCCTCACCCTTTCTTTACCCTCTCTTCCCTCCATCTCCCGTGTTCTCCCCTCCTCCTCTCTCTTCTGTCTTCTTTCCACTCTCCCCTCCTAGTTCTGTCCTGGTGATAGTTGGTCACCTTATCTCTGTTATGTTCCAATTTTGTCTCTTTTAAGATAAAAGAAGTTTTGGATCACGCTCAGGGAAATCCCCTTACATTGGATTAGAGAATTGACAGGATTAAGGACTGTATGTTTAATACAATTTCTCTTCCTAAGGTTAGCCACAATAGTTGTGATCAATACATTTAAATGCCTTTGTATAGTCAATGAAACACAGATATATGTTTCTTTGGAACTTTCTGCTTTCGGCCAAGATCCATCTGACATTGGCTATGATGTCCCTAGTGCCAAGGCCTCTTCTAATTTTGCCCATGCAAAACCTATACTTGGACCAGGAGGTAGTCATCAGAACCGAACAAGGAAACGTTGTATAGTTCAAAAAGGAAAAGTATAAGCCTGCTATGCATCCTTATCTCCATATCTTTTCAATCTATATTTGGAATAGATCATCCCGGAGGCTGGGCTCTATGAGGAGGAATGTGACATCAGAATTGGAAGAAGAGTGATCAACAACCTACATTATGCTGATGACACAACCCTGTTTTCTGAAACTAAGGAAGACCTGAGGCATTTGTTGCAGAAGGTCAAGGACTTGCAGTCTTAAATATGGATTGAAGCTCAACATCAAGAAAACGAAGATTTCACCACTGGGCCAATTGGCAGCATCATAATAGATGGAGAAGAAATTGAGATTGTTAACAATTTCAGTTTGCTTGGTTACATGATCAACAGTATTGGCACCAATAGTCAAGAAAGCAAAAGATAAATTACATTTGGAAAATCTGCTAACCTCTTTAAAGTACTGAAGAGCAGTGATGTCAGTCTAGAGACTAAGGTGCACCTGATCCAAGCCATCATCTTTACAATTAGAGAGCTGGACAATGACTAAGGATAACATAAGATGAATAAGATATCTTTGAGTTGTGGTGGTTGAGAAGAGAAGAGCATTGAACATATCATGAACTGCTAAGGGAACAAACAGGTTTGTCTTGGAGACAGTGAAACTGAGCTGCTCCTTGTAGGCAAGGATTCTGAAGCTCTGACATGCTTTGGGCATGTTATCAAAAGGGGCAAGTCCTTTGTAACGGACATATGTTTTGATGGGTGGAGGGACAGCACAAGAGACGAAGAGCCTGGACGAAATGGTTTGACTCAGTAACTGGTAGAAATGGGATAGATATGTTGGAGACAGTGAAATTGGTTCAGGTTAGAGTTCACAGCTCTTGTACATTATGAGTCATTATGAGTCACAGGTGACTCAATGGCACATACAACAACAACATCCACTATAATCATTTTACAACTGATTGATTTCTCTTATCAGACTACATTTTGGAAGATCATTACACAGTTGTCAGATTACATCATTTTATAATTACTAAGTCACTGAAAATAATGACTCAATCAAATTCACACTATTTTGGGGGACAGAAATCACTCCGTAAGACCTAGTGTGGTGAAGAATAAGGAATTGCTAGATCAGATCAATTACTTTAAATCTCTAAAGCACACCTGATCTAAGCCATGGTACTTTCTCTAAGCCATGGTACTTTCAGTTGCTTTTTGTGCATCTGAAATTTGGAAAACAAATAAGCATGAATGACAGAAGAATGGATGCCTTTGAATTGTGGTGCTAAAGAGGGTTGTATATCCCATGAACTATCAAAAGAACAATTCTGTCTTTGAGGAAGTAAAACTTAGATGTTCCTTAGAGATGAGAATGGTAAACCTTTGTCTCATATACTTTGAACCTGTTGTCAAGAGAGGAGCCAACCTGGGGGTGGGGGGGTGGGGGATGGGGGAACAACAAACCCATCGTGATAGAAAAGGTGAAGAGTCAGCAAAAGAGCTGAAGAAGCTCATCAACATGAATTGACATGGAGGCTGCACAGTGGACTCAAGTATGATGGAGATTGTGAAAATATTGCAGAATAGAAATGTGCAGAACAGAGCACAATTCACATCTGTTGTTCATAGAGTTGCTGTGAGTCATAGTCAATACCATGGCATCTAACAACAACAACTACACAACTTTTCACAAGTGTCTTAGCTCCTCTAAATATTCTAATCGGTAAAACGAATACCTAATTCATAGAGCTGTGAGAAATATATGGCATAATGACAGCAGCTGGAACATAACAGTGCCCGGAAATTGATTCTCTTTTTCTTCCTTTACTAGTTAGAAGGTGATTTTAGTTCAAACACAGAACATGACTTCTCTCCACCCTGCACTTACCACATCCACACTGAAAAACCTTCCAAATAGCGACAGGTCTCAAATTCCATTTATTCAGTCCAAAATGAAATCTCTTAAATTATTATAATTTCTATAGGATTCCACACAAGTGTTCAGGTCTTTTTTTCTTAGGGTTGCTATGAGTCGTCTATGACTTGATAGCACTTAACAACAACAGCATAGGATTCCAAGTCCAAATTAGATAATTCTGACATTGAGTGGTATAATATGCCCAAATGATGAACATCACCTAAAACAACAGGAATATTTAACAATAAAATACTTTTATAGTAACTATCACTTCAGGATATATAGACATATCCCTCTTGTATCATTCTCAATGTACTTCTCCTTTAATGTTCCAAATTATCTTTTTTCTTTATTGCCTATCCTAGTTCATTTCAGAATTTAAAGATAAATTCTATAATAAATACAATTAATAAATTCTAGACCTTGATTATCTCAAGAATATATCTAGCTGTCATGGAGGCTTGTCCTATTATGGACCAATCAAGGGCAGATACTTCAGATCAGTCTGGCCTAGAATGGTGCAGGGTTGACTCAGAGAGCACTGAAGGTTGAACCAAGGCAGAGATTCAATAGTGTCTGAGGATCCAAAATGGCTCCAAACATTTTAAAAAATGCAATTTAATTTTACTTTTGGAAGGACCATTAAGTCAGCCTCAAGATGTCTTGCCTTCAGAACAAGAGTCAGGTTGCATAAGACAACTATTTCTTACTCATGAGCTTGTGTACACACTGATGTATGTACTTCAATGTGAACGTTGACTTACTGCACCATCACTGAAATCCCAATTTACCAATGGGCAGTCACAGAACATGTAAGTCAGCAGATGGTGAAAACCTTTCTCCTATACTTATAACACATTCAAGTTTACTCATACCAAAACCCACTTGCCTTTGAGTGAATTCCAGCTAATAGAAATCTATGTGGGTTTGAGTAGAATTATGCTCCATAGGGTTTTAAGTGGCTGGTTTTGCAGAATTAAGTACCCATTCGTTCTTCCTAGAACTCTCAAAGTAAATCTTATAGTTCGCAGAAAAGTATGTTGACCATTTACTCCAAACAGGGATTTTCCAGAGCCTGTCAAGATATTTTTTTAATAAATGATAGGCACTTTTGATAACCAGACCTTCCAAATTCCACTCCAAAACACTTTGAAGAAGGTATCAGTTAAAAGATTCCATGGTTACAATGCCTTCTTAGGCAGGTTCAAATGCCCAAGACATTTGATATCAAGAATGGAACAAAATTGGAAGGATGTTTTTCTAGATTTTTTTTCCTTCACTTATGACTGTTCTTCATGGTGCTGGTGGCTCTGCCTCCACTAAGAAAGAAGGTTCTGCTAATCCTTGTTTTATGTGGTAATATCAATACCGGAGATATCACTACCAATCGATGAAGTGTTAGTGAGAAGTTAAGAGACTAAGTGATTGCATGTTCAACATTTTTGACAATTTAGACATGATGCTAACTTTCAGGAAGCTGCTTGACTGGTTTTATTTACACTAGACAGACTGGTGAAAGAAAAATATGAGCTGAAGTTTCCTGAAGTATCCTGTTGCATAAAGGATTTCAAAATTTCCAAATGTGCTTTGAAAGAAACCCTTATATCTTGTAGTAGCAGAGCTGATTGCTAAACACCAAACCCAAAATTTTATTGTTAAGAGTGTCTGAAATTCAATGCCTACCAGAAACTCAACCATAAGGGGTACCAGAAGCTAATGTGCTGGACTTGAGTAGAGAGAAATGGGATCCTGAAACTTGGAAGCGGGACACATGGGCAGATAATCAGGAAACTGGAGTCTCTAAACCTCAAAATTGTATGGAATCAGCTCTGCAAGCAACATTAGGTCCTTCTACTCCCATCTGCTGAATTTAGTCCTTCTCAGGTGGCCTAACAGGTAAGAAGGTAAACTGCCAAATCCAAAGCACGTGGTTCAAATCCACTAACTGTTCCATGAGAGGAAGATGGGGAAATCTCCTCACGCAATTTACAGCCTCTGAAAACCTGCTGGAGGGCCAGCTATTAGTTATTTCTGATTTGATGGCAATGAATTTGATTTTATAGATATCTATATCTAC
>NW_006399770.1:7436002-7456522 GCF_000299155.1 Elephantulus edwardii
GTCAGAGGCAATGCTATTGGCACAGGATAGAGCAGGGTTTAGGGCTGTTTTACATAAGGTCACTATGAGGTACAAATGACTCGACAGCACATAACAACAACAACATATCTATATCATCTATATCTTTATTTTTTTTAATGTATCTTCTGAGATTTCACTAAAGGTAAAGCTTAGTATATTGTCAGAGGCATCACCTGAGGTGATGTTTTAGAATACATTGCTGAATGTTCCAGAGAACCATCTCCACTCCCATTATTGGCTTTGAGCTATACCAGAGTTATAGCCCCCAAAATGAAGCACCAATTTTGAGCCTGAAAGAGATATGTTGTATACCTGAAGAACTGCTTAATTTTTCTAATAACCTCAAATAAGAAACCTGGAAAGTATGTGTTGATATGGCTATTAAGGGTGTGGAATAATTGTACAAAGAACATTAAATTGGAATATGTTGATGTAGCCACACTAAACTGGTTCTTGATTTTGTTGAGTGGTGTATTTGGTTGATTTACAGAAGCATGTTGAAGAACAAGATTGGCTTTGATATTCTGTAGAATAGACATCTAAATATTTAGAGAGAAATTGACTTGCTAATATGGATTTAACTTATCAAGTTAGACCCATAGACTCATACATAGACTACTCATACCTTTTATCATAACAATGGAGGACAAATTTGTGAAGGGAGCCCAGCATTCCTGAAGACTGCTATAATTTCCATTTTATATAAGCCATACTTGACATTGAAATCCTCTGATGGAGTTAAAATAGTTTATTGGAGCTGATTAGGCCCTGTGAAGGTAGAGGCTATGTGCCAACAATCTACAAAGACCAGGTGAGTATGGTTACTGTAACAGACAGCATGGTCAAAATCATTTAAAAAAAAAACCCAAACAAAAAACAGTCAGGTTCCCATGAATTTGTAGTGTTGAATACTTATCATATACCTAATAGTGTGTAGCCAGGAGGTAAGAAACTGTGCTGCAATCCCAAAGGCACATAGTTCAAATCCACCAGCTACCCTGGGAGAAGGATCAACAATCTCTTCCTGTTTTATTTACTGCCTCAGAAAACCTGGTAGAGAGTCAGGTATGAGTTGGTTCTTACTCAACAATACACAATCACAAGGAGTGAAATCGATGGTAAATCTACTAAATAATTGCTTAATTAATGCTTGAAATGCCAAAGTGTACTTTGAACCAGTTGACAGAGCTACATCTTTTAAATGGAAGAACCAAGTTCTATGAGGAAGGACCTTCCTATATCACCATTATATTATTCTGTTAATCTCTCTCTCAACCTTCCCAGATGTATCTACAGCCTTTTATGAGTACGATGGTACACTGGAGGAGAGGAAAAATATAAAAAATTTTGAGAATTGTTGGAAAATGACTCTGAATTGAAATTAGTTCCAGGAGCCCCAAAATGTCACTATGATTCAGTGAGAGTCAGAGGTGTATGAAGGTCAGGTTACTAGCGGGCCTTATTTCAGGTTCCTCTCACAGTGCGTCTGTTGGGTCCCCTAACCCATCCTGATTTCCTCAGTTCCAGAATACATGATTAAAACAGACAAGCTCAGCAATTGACAGAACACCCACAATGGATCCCTGATATTTTGATTAAGGGTTATTATGGTTTAAAATGTCAAATGGATGCAATTAGAACTTCTTTTACCTAGGAAAATGGTAAACTAAAAGCAGTATTAGAAGAATTGCAAAGATTGATGATAATACCATATAGTCTTTAAGGTTATATGAGGAATGATTTTCACCATGTTCCAACAAGTAAATGTAGTCTTATACATGCTCCTCAGGCTGTGCAAAGAAATCTAGAAGACAACAGCTTGGCCAACTGCCTGGAAGAGATCTATATGTGGTGATCCAATAGAATGTGGAAATTACCAAGCAATTTCATTAATATCACATAAAAGCAAATTTATTCAAAATGGCTAGAATAGTACAATGACAACTGCCAGAAATTCAAGTTGGTTTTAGAAGGGGCCATGGCATCAGGAATATCATTGGTTCAAATTAGAGTATACCAAAAGGCTGTCTATCAGTGTTTTGTTGACCAGGCAAAGGCATTTGACTTTTGTGGATCACAACAAAGCACAGCTAACTTTGAGAATAGGAAACTTAGAACACTTGCTTGTGGTCATTCAAAACCTATACTTAGACCAGGAAATTGTTTTACAAACAGCAAGAGAATGCTTTATGGTTTAAAATGAAGAAAAGTGCATATTAGGGCTGTGTCCTTCTCTACACCTATTCAATCTATATGCTGAGCAAATACTTTGTGAAGCCAGACTCTCTGAAGAAGAATGTGGCAAAAGGATTGGAGGAAGATTCACCAAGAACCTTTATTATGCAGATGACACAACTTTGTTGGTTGAAAGTAAGAGTACTTAAAATGTTTGCTTCAGAAGATCAAAGACTAGAGGCTTCAATACGGATTACATCTCAACGTCAAGAAAATAAAAATTGTCACCAGTAGGCCAATCGGCAATGTCATGATAGATGGAGAAAATATTGAAATTGGTATCTATTTCCTCTTACTTGAAACCACAATCAACACATTTGGTAACAGCAATCAAGAAGTCAAAAGATGTGTTGTGAGTGAGCCCTGGTGGCCTAGTGAAAAGAAAGTGTGTTGCAATCCCGAAGGCCTGGGTTTGAATCCGCCAGGTGCTCCACTGGAGAAGGAGGGGCAATCTCCTTCTGTACCAGTCAGATCTGATTTGACCGTACACAACAAGAAGGGAGGGGGGAAGGCATGTTGTATTGAGAAAATCTGTTGTCAAGGACTTTCAGTGCTGAAGAGCAACAAGTTAGTTTCAAAACTAAGGTGCACCTGAACCAAGTCAGGGTCTTTTCAATTACTTACTAGGAATGTAAAAGTTGGACAATGACTAAGGATGACAGAAGAAGAATCAATGCCTTTTATTAGTGGTGTTAGATAAGAGTACTGAGTATCCTGTGGACAGCCAAAAGAACAAACAAATATATCTTGGCGAAAGTGCAATCAGGGTGCCCCTTGGAGGCAAGAATGTTGAAGTTATATCAAGCACATTTTGGGCGTGTTGTTAAAAGGAGTCAGTCAGTCCTTGAAAAAAGTCATCATGCTAGGAAAGACAAAGGGTCAAAGTAAAAGAGGAAGACCCTCAACAAAATGAATTAGCACGGTGACTGTAACAATATGATCAGGTATTTAAGAGATGTTGAGGATGCCACAGGACAGGGAAGAGTTCATAAGGTTACTATGAGTCACAGTGAACTTGATAGTACGTTAAAAACACACACACACAAAAACAAACTTAAAACAACAACAAAAAATATTGGCCTGTGTAAAAAAATGGATGGATCATGAAGAATGACAGTTGATTATCATAAACTTATGGATCATGAAGAATGACAGTCGATTATCATAAACTTAACCAAGTGGTGACTTCATTGCACTTATGTGTAATCAAAACTTTTTCTAAAATCCATAATCAGAGCTTAAATTCTAAAGCAAATGGTTTGTGGAAAGATCAGGTCTATGTTAGGTGCCCTAACTCCATTTTGAGTCTTGACATTTATATTCAGGTGTTGTTTGAGTTCTTTCTGAACAGAAATCTAGTCATGAGGCTTTGCCTAAAAAAAAAAAAAAGAACAAAAGCTTTCAAGTAAATTTCCATTCCAGTCATGCCCCAGGGAGGGGTAGTTACCCCCTGGATCTTGAATTGCACTACCAGGGAATGTGCATGGCCATGTCTTTAATGATTTGCAAAAAAATAGTACCAATCTCTCTCTCTCCGTCTCTCTCTCTCTGTATCTATATATAAATATATATATATATATTTTTTTTTTTAATTACCTAGTTTAAAATAAAGTCAGGATCCTGGCCATGAGTCATATTCCAACCACCCTGTAGCTTGGTGACTGAATCCCTAAAAGCTATACTACAGCCTTTTTAATCTGCAACTGTATGCATATGTTAATCACGATCATTGTTTAGCTGGTTCTCTAGTTCTATACGTAATAATGACAGATTGTACCTACTATCAATTTAATCCAGTGATACTTTTCTTTGTTCTGAATTCAAGAAATGAAATCTATGGCTGTGAGTGAATGGAGTCTCTCAGCATCATGCTGACAGTTTTTATCATTCTGGAATCCTTACTTTTGTGCTACTGAAAATTTAACAAAAGATCCTCTTTGGAATATGTGTGAATATGGGGTGACTATCTGACAATTCTGTATAATTCCAAACTATCATTGTAACCATAAAGTTTCAAAATGCCTTTTTTAAAGAATTGTTAAATCTCTCCTCTTAATTAAGCCTTTCCTCAAAGAAAATGGTTCACCTCTATTGTTTCTCTATGTTAATAAAATATTCAAGACACTGTTCTTAGAAAATCAGGACATAGCAGGGTGACCCTACACACCATCATAATTTCTCAAGGTACTTCACCTTTCAATTAACCAAGACAGATCTATCATCATCACAGCAAGAAATTCTGCATTTAATTGGATGCATGAGTAATTCAGAAGCTGAAATGTGAAGTTATTATCCTAGATTGTTTACATTTGCAATAACAATTTCAACTAAACGTCTTCATGAGGATGCCAAATTTATTTCTAACACAAGAAAATACATTCAATGGTTAATAACATATTCATTAATATCTTGTGTTACCATCATGCCATTTTTGGTTCTAATAATACCTAATTGCAATAATAAATACCTAATTTGGGGGATTTGTTTATTTTCTAATTAGGCATTTTTCACATTTCTATTGTGTAATTATTCAGGAGTAATTACTGTTAGTCACAAAATAGAATTATCGCTAAGCCAGTATAGACCGCAGGCAGCTTCTTTCTGAGAAAGGGAATTGAACTTTTTTTCTCTCTAATTAACTTTTCCCTCTATTTTGTGGGATTACTTGAAACAATTTTGAGGGAAAATATTACTTTATATTTACATACGTAAGACATTTTCATAATTATAACTGCACTATACTAAAACTACTACAATTAAGTCCATTCTCACTCATTGCAATCCTATAGGAAAGAATCAAATTGTCCGATAGACTTATTGAGACTATATATCTTTATGGAAGCAAGTAGTTTCCTCTTTCTCCCAAAGAACAGTTTTTATTGTTGTTGTTGTTGCTTTGTGCCATTGAGTCGCCTGCAACTCATAACGATCATACAACGGCCCTGATCCCTGCTCTATCCTGTGCCAATCTTACTGTCTCTAATACATTTACATTACTCCAGTCACTGAATCAATCCATCTAATTGAGGGTCTTCCTCTCTCCTGCTCTGTCCCTCCCCTCCCAAGCATGATGTCCCTCTCTAAGGACTGGTCCCGCCTTACAACATCTCAAAAGTATGTCAGACAAAGCTTCAGAATCCTTACGTCCAAGGAGCAGCCTGGTCTCAACCTCTTTAGGACAAACCTGTTCTCCTAGCAGTCCACGGTCTATTTAATACTCTTTTCCAGCACCACAGCTCAAAGGTGTTCAATTCATAATTTAATGCTTAATTTGCAGTACCTTAAATGGTCCATTATAAAAATCCCTCAAACTCACTGCTATTAACTTAGTTCTGACTCATTAGAGAACCTCCATTGAGGTTCTAGACTTTGAACTGTAGTAGAAGGAAACTGCCCATCTTTCTCTCAGAGGAGCTAGTATCTTTGCTATACAAATTATGCCACCAGAGCTCCCTGAATTCACTATAGAGGAGTTCAAAGAATTATAAAATTGGGGCTTTATTTCCAACTCTTGCCCTCTGTTTGAAATCAAATAGGCATTTACCAAAAGGTCCTTGCTCTATCAGGGTTCTGTTCCTTGATGGTCTAAAGTCTTGCTGAGCAATTAGTGATCGTACACACAAATTCATTCTA
This sequence comes from Elephantulus edwardii, assembly GCF_000299155.1. Lineage (NCBI taxonomy): Eukaryota > Metazoa > Chordata > Mammalia > Macroscelidea > Macroscelididae > Elephantulus > Elephantulus edwardii. The sequence continues at coordinate 7,441,892 of NW_006399770.1, forward strand.
GATCTAACTTTGAGATTCACTACCATTATCACCTTTGATCCTCCCACTGACCTATTTAGGCGCTAAAAGTAATAATTGCTGTAGAGGTCACCCCCCATGTGCGTTAGAGTAGAACTCTGTTCCATAGGATTTTCAATGGCTGATTTCTTTTTAAGTGGATCACCAGACCCTTTTTCTATCACGTTTCTGGATGGACTTTACTCTACAATCTTTTAGTTAACAGGTAAGTGCACTAAACATTTTACCACAGAGGGTTTCGTGTTTCATGTTCTCGTCTGTTTTCGCTTTTCCCAAGCCCCCATTCTCTCCCTCAGCTCCCACCTCATGTATGCTTCCTACTACTGTTATAGCAAATTATCACAAATTTAGTGTCTTAAAACAACAAAAATATCCAACTATTATATGGGAACCCTTGTGACTTCAGTGGTAAGGAATTATACTGCCAATGTAAAGGTATGCAGTTTGAATCCACGAGCTGCTCTATGGGGAAAAGATGATAAAATTCTGAGTATGCAGTTTACTACCTCTGAAAACCTGCCAGAGTCACCTGTGGGTCAGTTCTACTGCATCAAGACACAACAACAACAACAACATAAGGGAGCGAGCTTAGTGGTGCCGTCTACAGGGTGTTCACTAGTAAATAAAAATCAATTCATCTCTGGTGATTTAAGTCCACCAGAAGCTCACTAAACGATGAACAATCTTCTCCTGTGTGATTCTCAACCTTAGAAGCCCGTTGGAAGGTCAGTCATCTGTGAATTAGTTCTGACACAAGGACAATGAGAAAAGAAAATGAGAAATTATAGTGGAGGTCAGAAGCCTCATATCATTAAGCATTTGCATCAATCAGAGACTCCATGTAACCAAAGTCAAGATGCCAGAAAGGCTACTTGCATCAGAACACACGTGGGGAGAATCAGTTTTCTTAATCTGTCTAGCTTTTAAAGACCTGCCTCCCTTGCCTTGTGACTTGTTCCAGCATCATTCATCCCAGTCGCTCATGCTTTTGCAATTGCATTTGCTACTTGCCACTTTCAATTATCATCTGTCAATTTGCGATACTGTGGTAACTTGCATGTTGCTACGATGTTTGGAACTATGACAACTGTAGTCATCTATGGTGGACAGATTTCAGGGGAGCTTCCACATGAAGACAAATCAAGTAGGACTTTCTATTAACTTCTGAAACAAGTCTTTGAAAACGCTGTAAACAGCTGCAGAACATTATCAGATATAATGGCAGAAGATGAACCCCTCAGGTTGAAAGTAGCTCAATATATGACTGGCGAGCAGCCTCCTCAAAGTAGAGTCTACCCAAACGGCAAATATTGATTTAAGCTTTCAACCAATGACGAACCTTCGTTTACTGATATGTCAAGACTCAAAAGGAGGATACACAGCTGCAAACATTCATTTATAACTGGTGGCCAAATAGTGAAATGGGACACATAACGATCAATATCCTAGACACTAGCGAGTTGAGATGGACTGGCATTGACCATTTTGAATCAGAAAATCATGTGGTCTACTATGTCAGAAATGAAAAATTAAAGATTAATGATGCCATACTCATTGACAACAAAGAATATTTCCAGGCCTATCTTCAAGTAAAATGCTGTGAAGAATAGGATACTATCCATACTTATGTAAGGAAGATTTGTTATTACAAGTATTATTACAAGATTTATTGGAAGCAATAGTGGCATGTACTTCCTAAACAAAATGCATCTGTAAACTCTATGAACTTTGAGAAATGTTGATAGTTATAAAAAGACCTCAGGCCTTTTGTTTATAGAGTCATTATGAGTTGTGCTCAACTCGACGACAATCAACAACAATAATTATAGCATATGCACCAACCACTGAAACCAAAGATGAAGAAATTAAGGATTTCTACCAACTTTTCAGTCTGAAATTAATCATACATGAAGTAAAAATGCAATAATAATAACAATTGGTGACTAGAATGTAAAAGTTGAAAAACAAATAAAAAGGACTAATAGTTGGAAAATATGGCCCTGGTGACAGAAATTAGGTTGACAATTGGATGACAGAATTTTGCACGATGAAGTATATATTCATTGAAATTTAAAAAAAAAAAAAAAAACCCAACAGATGCAGCAACTACACATATTAACCTCACCTGATAGACTGCACAGGAATCATACTGACTGCATCTGTGGAAAAAGCCAGTGTTGAAGTTCATTATCAGTAGTAAAGACCTGGCCAGGTGCTGAATGTCGAACAGTCTATACCAACAAACTACCTGACCAATCAACTGGAAAAGATCTATATTCCTATTCAAAAAACTAGTGATTCAATGATACCGAAATTATCAAACAATAGCACTAATATCACAAGCAAGTAAAATATTGCTGATTATTAAAAATGGCTGAAATGATACATCAAAAATGAACTGACAGAAATTCAAGATTAATTTAAAAGAGGCTGTGGAAAGAAGGCTATCATTGCTGATGTCAGATGGATCTTGGTTAAAAGCAGAGAGTACCAAAAATGATCATTACTTGTGTTTTATTGATTATGTAAAGGCAGTTGACAGTGTAGATCATAACAAATTATGACTGACATTGAGAAGGAGAATCTCATAACATTGAGTCACATTTATGTGAAACTCATATAAAGATCAAGAAGCACTTGTTCAAGCAGAACAAGGAAATATTGCATAGCTTAAAATCAGGCAGATGTGTGTAAGTTGCATTCTTTCTTTATATATATTCATCCTGTATACTGAGCAAATAATTTGAGAAGCTGGACTGTATGAAGAAGAATGTGACATCAGTATTGAAAGAAGACTGATCCACAACCTATGTTATGCAGATGACATTATCTTGTGTACTTAAAGTGAAGAGTACTTGAAGCTCTTAGTGCAGATCAAAAACTACAAATTTCAATATGAGTTACGTCTCAGCATCAAATAACCAAAAATCCTCATCACTGGACCAGCAGACAACATCATGGCAGATGGAGAAGCAATTGAAGTTGTCAGTCATTTTATTTTACTTGGATCTACAATCAACACTCATGGTAGCAGCAGTCAAGAAATCAAAAGACGTGTTGCACTGGGAAAATCTGCTGTCAAGGGCATCTCTAAAGTACTAAAGTGCAGGGAAAATCATTTAAAACTATGGTCTGCTTGATGCAAATCATGTCTTTTCAATTGCTTCATATGCATATGAAAGTTGGATGACAAATAAGGAAGACTGAAGAATTGATGCCTTTAAATTGGTATTGGACAAGAGTACTGAATATCCCATGGCCTGCCATAAGAACAAACACATCTATGTTGCAGGAAGAATAAGGTAGGCTGCTCCTTACAGGCAAGGATGGTGAATTTTCATTTCACTTACTCTGGGCATGTTGGCAGGGGGAGCTAGTCCTTGGGGAAAAAAGGCATCATGCTGGGAAAGGTGGAGGATCAGCAAAAGAGAGGAAGATCATCAAGGAGATGGCTGGACATAGTGACTACCGCAATGGTTTGAACATCATGGCGATGGTAAGGATGGAGCAGGTCTGTCCTTCATAGGGTCACTGAGTCACATTTATTTCAAGCGCCCCTAACACAACAACATTTGCCTTTGGTCATCTTGCTTTATTCTTGTGAGGATACTGATGAATGCATTTAGTATCTAATGGCCTAATGGTAAGCTGTGCTATAATACAGAAGGCAAGCAGTTCAAATACACAAGCTGCTCCACAGGAGAAGGAAAGACAATCTCTCCTGTGCAATCAGCTGCCTCTGAAAACCCACTTTAGGGTCAGCTATGGGTCAGTACTGACTGGAAGGTACACCACAAGAATCTAGGATAACACTCCTACTTTAAGAGCCTTGATTTAATCATTTTGACCTGTAATGTAACAAGTTCCGGAAATTAGGATGTGGTTGTCTTAGGGAAGGTGTTATTCAATCTACCACCCTTGAGGTCACTTTCACAACTAATTTGCCACAAACCTACTCCTATTTCAAGCTGTATGTTGAATGGGGCATGAAAAACCCAAGCTAGAACAGAGGAAATGTCTAAATGGAAATAATAATTATTAAAAACCACAGGTCAACAGGATGTGATTTAAAAAGATAATATCTGGTTCCCAAGGAGGAGGTTATGGTAGGCTTTGAGAACAATTTCAAAGTTTAATTGTTAAATTGTATTAGTCAGGTTAAATCTCAAAGTCCTCCAAAGATATAAAAGCAAAGAATTCTCAACATCAGAAACTGAGCTTCCAGAAATTGTGACTTTCTATGATTAAAAGCTCCTTTTTATTTTTCATAGAATATATGCTTTAAAAATTTTTATAAGATTTGGGGTTTTTTTCCTTAGTAGACTGACTGGCTACTAAGAAAGCCTACTGCTTTCAGAACCTTGTAGAATATCTTTGTCCTTCCAAATACCATCCTATGGGACTGCTTATTTTGAATCTGTCTTCCCCTGAAAGTCAAAGTTCTGTGATTACAGAATCCATGTCTTTATTCTCTTTTGTATCCCCAGACTGTAACAGTTTCTTGAAAAGTACAGAAGCTCAAGAAATATTTATTTTAAAAAACCTAAAGAATGAGATCATAAAAATTCATAAACACGTTTAAAATAAAATCACAATCCATATATTTTGAAGCACCGCTAGAAGACACCTTGGTGATCAGCTTCTGAGAGTTGAGAGGGGCAGTACCAGATAGAAAGACCCTGGAGGAATGGATTGACACAATGCCTAGAGAAATGAGGGTAGATGGGTCAGAGACAGTGAAATTGGCTCAGGATAAAGCAGGGTGTGGAGTTGACAAGAAGGCACATAATGACAACATGACCCCCCTAGAGAGGTTGCTAAAATACAGAGTTTTTTTCTGTGTATTCCTTTTCAAAAGCCACGTAATGTCTATGCTACAGAGTCTCAGATCAAACTCAGTAACATTGTAAAAATCAAGTCACAGATGACCCTCCAGGTAGTTTTCAGAGGCTATAAATCAAAGGCGAGGATGTTGGCTACTTTTCTCCCCAAGGGCTGCTGGTGAATTCCTTCCTAAGGACTAGGAAACAGAGTTCAGTAGGTCTAAATTCTAGCTGCATGTTGAAGGTCATCTCGGAGATTTAAAAAATACACAATGATAGAAGAGACACGCCCCCTACAAATACTGACTTAATTGCTCAGTGGTTGAGCTTTCATTGTTTTTGTTTGAAGATTCTTAGATTATTTTAGTGGGTAGCTACGGCTAAGAATAGCTTCTCTAATTCAGCTCTTCATTTTAACAAAGAAACTGAGGCTTAGAAAAGGTAGGTTAAAGCCCAAGGCCAGACCGTTGAGGACGACTCAGAAGTGCCACTCTCATTGCCATGCTCTCCGTGCACGATGAATTCAGAAAAAGTGGGGAAACTACGTTTGCATTTAAACACAGCCTTGGTGATCCCTGGGAGTCTGTGAGAGATGACTCAGATGTGAATTCCCTGCTGACTCCCATTTTCATCCCCTTGGGCAGTGTGTAGGAGAGGTATAACTGCATGAACAGAGCATTGTCAAAGAAAATATCCTGGCTGATCTATTTTAGTTAAAACAGCGTTTTTCCCCCCAGGTGCTGTGAGATTGCTTGTCTGTCAGGGTGTTGGCCTTGAGCAGGAGCTGGGCACCAGGGAGGGTGTTTTTAGTGCAGAGAGAAAATAGAAATAAAAAGGAGGGCTGAGCCACAGGGTGCTGGGAGTAGAGGAGTGAGAGAGCCTTGCTCTTCATTGCAAATATCTCTGGGCTAAAGCAGAGCCTCAGCTTTCAAGGCCCCTGCCGCCAGTTGAAATTAGCATTTTCCACATTTCAGGATTTGTCTAATGTGATCCAGTGTATAAAACTAAACTCACCCGGTTATTCTTAATTTTTCAATGAATTCATGCTTTTTAAAAAAAAAATTCAGGCTGCTTTTTGGGTGGAATATATAAATCTGCATAACAAATTGTGCATGCTGGAATCCCAATGTTGAGACCTGGTTTGGTCCTAATGAATGGAGGTTAATAGTGGTGGACAAGGGCCACTGGAGCATGCGTGGGTGGCTAAATGAAAAGAATTCTAGATGTCAGTGAGACATGGTGGAAAGAAAGTTGTATTGGAGAAGGAGAGATATAACATGGTCAGAATCCACAGAATATGTTTAGAACATTGAAATTGCCAGTTACTTATAAGAACAATAAGTTACATAACAATAAATTTCAAACAATGTAAAATTTGTAACCTAGAGAATATGACTTTTCTCTTGAGTCAAGTTACTAATTCTTGGCATGACTGAAGCACAGACATTTTCCTGAAAGCCTAGTTCTTCTTTATTCATAATTTAATATATGTGACTTTTTCTGCCAAAAATACTCCTCATAAGAGCCTTTATTCCTAAAATGTAATGTACCTGTTAATCACCTGTAACATTTGTTAACCTGACACAAAAGGTTGGAGATGAAGTTCAAATGTTTATGCTTCTAATATATTGATCAGCCAATGATAATCCTGCCCTCCAGATCAATACTTGCCTCAAAGACATGGTTTTTCTTCAGCACCTTAGCCCTTCTCGTTCCTGGGCCACAATTGCAGGATTTGGCATACCTCTGCTGTGGCCAGGTAACAGAAATAACTCAGGGAGCAACAGGTGAGACATTTGAGCTTTGAGAGTTTAAAGAGGCAACACTGGGTCCAAGGGTAAAGTCAGAGGAGAGGAGGGTATAGGAAAGCAGGAGGAGCAGAAATGGTACCCTTAGGGCGGAAGTGGGAAGAGAGTTGCCACATTAAGGGAATTACAATTAACATCACGAAACAAAACTATTGAATGACAACCAATTTGTTGGGTAAACTCTCATTCAAATCACAGTAAAAGGTTTTTAAAAATGGGGAGGAAGGAAACTTCTGAAAAGTGTAGGGCAGAAGAAAGTCTAGTCTTCTTTGTTATTCTTTGTAGAAGGGAACTCTTGAAAGAGGCCTGATTGTAATGAAAGGTAAAAAAAAAATAACATTTAATCAGTTTCCCCTCTCTATTTCCAGAACACAAACATATTGTAACACATACACTTACTGAATTTTGTATTTGTTTATTTTCTGAATAATCCCTGGGTATTTTAATTGGCTAAACACTCAACTACCAAAAATATGGGGACCCAGAAGAAAAATCTACCTTGTCAGAAACAACTTCTGAAAGTTCATAGCCATTTTGATAAATGTAAGATTCTACTGTGGCATGTGTTGAGGTCACTATGAATTGTGGTTCAGGAGAAGAGTATGGAATATATATGAACTGCAAAGAACAAACAGGTCTGTCTTGGAGAGGGTACAACCAAGTTTCTCTTTCGAGGCAAGGATTTTGAAGTTCCATCTCACATATTTTAGACATGTGGCCAGAAGAAGGACATTCTACTTGGAAGGGTGAAAGACAGTGCAGGAAAGGAAGACCCTGGATGAAATGGATTAACACAGTAACTGGGAAAATGATGGCAGGTGTGTCCGAGACAATGAGATCAGCTTAGTATAGGGCAGGGTTCATAGCTATTGTGCATAGGGTCACTATGAGTCACAGATGACTCAATGACACACAACAAAAACAGCAACAATGAGTCAGAATCAGCTCAAGGACAACTGTTAATTTTATTTTTGGAGGAAGCTGAACCTTTACAAACAATAATTTGTCCTAATTTTAGGGCAAATCTTCCTTTATATGTAATATTTTACTCTTGGTTCTATTTTTCCCAAGGCCTGAAATAAAGTTAGTTCTCTGTATTATTCAGTGTTGAAGACATATAGAAAGATTATAAATCCTCACAAGAAGTTTATTTTAAAATCTAAAGTATAAATATTATGTAGGAAAATAGAAGAATAAATTTAAACTGAGGAACAATGATAACAAACATATTTCCTTTAATTATATTTCACTGATGACAGTTTTATTCATTTGCTATGTATCTGCCTTCTTTTCTATCTTCCCTATAGTCCTTTATCACCTGGAAGGGCTCTTTGGATTGTCTAAATGACAAGCAATAAAGAAAATGTCTTTTTGAAGAATCCTCACTGAAAGGGACTACTTTGGGAGATAAAGTCAATCATGGAGGAAGATGGGATTAATTATTGAGATGCTGAAGAAAAAATATGTTTAAAGAATAAAGTGAATGTATGCATAAGATTAAAAAACCTGCAAGGAGATATTTTGACACAGTTGCTGCAGCAATACGCTCAAACTCGGCAGTGATTGTAAGGATGGTACAGGATTGGGCAGGATTACTCTCTGTTGTACATGAGGTCGGACTGAGTCACAGTCTAGCGTATAGCATCTTACAATGACATACATTTTGATCACAAAAATCTAAAATTAGGCCAGATAAACTACTTTTTATTTATGTGGAAGTGGTACATAGAAACGGTTATGTTATGCACCATCGAGTCAGAACCAATTCATAGCTGACTCTCCAATACACGAAAACCATTTAACTCTGCAGTAAAATCACACAGGAGGAGATTGTCCATCTTAATTTCACAGAGCAGTTGGTAGAGTTGAACCACTTACCTTTGGATTAGCCGTACAACTCCTTACCACTAGATCACCCAGAGCTCCAGAAATAGTAGAAGAAAGGAAAGTTACCATATCAGAAGTGCATGTAGGCAAAGTAAGCATACTAATAGAGGGAGAGATAGATAGACAGATATAGGTAGAAAATGTAAAACTTTACATATAGTTCTGTAACTAAAAAATCAGTGTTTAAATCCACTAGCAACTGTAAGGGAGAAAGACCATCTTCTCCTGTAAAGATTTACAGCCTCAGAAATCAAATGGAGGGTTGCTATGAGTTGGTATCCACTTAAAAGCATTAGATTTGTCCTTTTAAGGCTGAGTTCAACTCAACACAGTCTCGTAAGAACAAATAGAAGGATAACTAGTGTTGAATATACTATGGACTGCTAGGAGAACAAACATGTTTGTCCTGGAGAGGGTGAAGCCAAATTGCTCCTTGGAGTAAAGGATACTGAAGCTTCATCTGACATACTTTGGGCATGTTGCAAGGAGGGACTGGTCCTTGGAGATGGACAGTGCAGGAGAGAAAGACCCTCGATGAGATGGATCGATTCTGTGAGTGGAGTGGTGGCAATGAGTGTATTTGAGATGGCGAGATTGGCACAGGATAGAACAGCATTTAGGGCTCTTGTACATAGGGTCGCTGTGAGTTGCAAGCGACTCCATGACGCATAACAACAACAACAACTAGTAAATCACATATGGGAACCCAAGGGGAAAAAGGGTAGAAGTGAAGGGGTGAGGATGTTTAGGGGCAAAACCACAGGGTTACACAGTTAGGTGGGGGAATGGAGGGGGTGAAGGAAATAGGAAGGAAAAGGTGAAAAGACAGGGTAATGATGGGCAAGGTCCAATGGTGAAACATCATACATGAAAATGATTGAATGAAGCACAATATGAATGAAGAATAGTGTCAAACACAATGCATATGAACTTTGTAAGAAACCAATATAAGATAAATTTTTTAAATAATTAGATTTGGGGTTGATTTGGTTTTATATTTATGTATTGAACAACTCATGTATTGGAAATTTCATAACAACAAATAAGCCTGTAGAATACAGACAGATACGCATTGCCCAAGATGACAATTGCCAAAGCAGCAACTGAAAAGTCAACAGACATTGAAAAAGCATTTTTAATGACACAAGTTATAAATTGCTCCCTGACTTGTGCTAAACAGAATAAACAAAGCAATAAACCCATTAGAAGGTACTTGTGAGACATTTAAGTTTTAAAAGCTTTGCCCTGATGACTTTTGTAAATAGAACTTGTTCCTTCAGAAATGTAGGTTTTGGGTTATTGGTTGTTTTCTTTTTTTTTATCCCCCCTCCAATTCAGTTTTAGGCCAGTCAGTCAAGTCACAGTTAAGAGTCTTACTGGTTTTAGAAGACTCAAGTGTCCCCAGCTTTTGAGTAGAGTCCAAGCTTTTCTAAATAAGAATGTTTCAAATGTTTGTCTGCAAACGGGCAGATACCTATCTATGAGAAGTAATGTTGTTGTAGTTGTTAAGTGCCATCAAGTTGTAGGTGACTCATAGCAACCCTATGAACAAAAGATCTGGACACTTGTATAACTTTCATCCTTTCTCCAGGTTCATAGGGTTTCCAGAGGCAAGCTATTTCAGAAGTGTATGCCACTCCTGTTTCCAAGCTTGTTTTAATTGGGGAGCACCACCAAACACTGTTCGCCATGGGTAACCATTCTCTTATTTGACACATCAGTGTCACAGTGTTTAGCTTCACATATGTGTGATTTAAAGGAACAAAGTCATATGTATGTTCCAGTTGCCACTGTGCCCCATAGGATTTTCAGAGCTAGACAGCCAGGTCTTTCTTTCAAAGTACTGCTAAGAGGGTTCAAAATGCAGACCTTTCTCTTAGAAGTCTAGCCTTTGCACTACGTGGGGAACTCCATATTCATGAGCAGCTTTGTCCTTTATTTTGATGTTAAAGACCGAGAGAAGCAGCTACCCCAAATGGTGTGTCAAATCTATCGATATTCCCAGAGATTGTCAGTTCTGGTCACAAGAAATGGAAAGCAAGCCTTTAGAATTCTCCATCCTTCTCAGTTTACTTTGAAAAGGCAGCTACCTATCTCCTGCAATCCTGATGAATATAATCTAAACTAAGTAATTACTTTTACTTTTTCTGAGCTGAGTCAAACATCACGTATCTATGACTTAACAGTTAATGACTTAACAAATCAGAGAAAAGAACTGCTTGTGTAGTTGTTTCTTCTTTCACCTCATAGCAACCCTCTGAACCCTGCCTTATCCTGAGTGGTCTCACTGACTCCACTATACTTAATCCCACTGCCCCAGTTATTGTGTCAATCCATCTCATGCAGGGTCTTCCTCTCCTGTGCTGTCTCTCCACCCTTGCAAGTATTATGTCCTTAATACATTTAAATACTCAAGCACTTTGGCAAATAAATGTATGTGCAATGTGAAGAGTAACCTCAGGTTTATTATTTGTCTCTGTAGGAAACTAACACCTCCGTCACTAAATTGCTGTGGAAATGGAATGCAATATAGGGGCTAAATATCTAACCACATTGCTTGGGCCTCGGTTAAGTGATGGACAAATGGAAGTTGGAAATGCAAATTGAAATTTAATCACACAATGTTTGAGATGATGCCAACCTATGGCCTGGCCTCAACATCTTTAAATGAAATGTAAACTGTGCCCTTGCTTGGCTTTACCATTTTGTAAAGCCCCTTGGTAGGGCACTAGCAAAACACTAGAATTCCAGGGTGAAAAGCTTCTAGAAGCTACACACCCTTGAGGGCAAAGAGAGTCAGCTATAATAATCATGCTTGTCAGCACAGCAGGATCCTTGGCTCACACATCTGCCTGGAGTGCAGTGCTCAGGACAGCACTAGACAAGTATCATTTTGTCAATTAACCTTTTTCCATTCGTAGTGTATTAGAGCCTAAGCAAATGCACTAGCTAAAAAGAGAGGGATTTTTATTTTGTGACATGGTACTTGCAGCTTTAAACAGATCCTACCTGCACTTTTCCCTTAAAACAGGCTCTGTTGTACCTCGCTGGAAAATTGGATAACCTTGTATCATGCTGAATAAGAAAATAATTTTAATATATGGACACCTTGGTTTGTTTAACTTAAAGAGCAGTGGAAGTTACAGCGTTTTAACTCTGTTTTCCCTACTTAAGCAGGCAGGGCTGATTATGCTTTTTCAGCTATAACACCCCTCAACTTTCCTTATTGGGTATATTATTGTTGTGGGTAGGCAAAGATTCTATGTCATAGCAACTCTATACATTAGATCAAAACCTTCCCTAATCTTATGTTTAAATTTGCTCTATTGTGCATTGGGTTTTCGAAGCCCTGTTATTTTGGAAGAGGGTTGCCAATCCTTCTTAATCTGTCTTAATTTGAATGCTCAGATTTAGAGCAGTATCTGACAGATAGGCATTTTATATAACGGAGCAGATGAAAGGCATTTCCCAATTACAGAAGCAAGCAAACAATTGAGTGCTGCTCCCTACCTTGACACGTGTGTCTTAACTCACCCCTTTGCCAGCCCCACCAGCATTCTCTTTCACTCCTGCCTATGCCATCCGACACCTCTCCCCCTATACAGCCCTTGATCTGATGGCTTAAGTATCAATCCTTCTGGGCTTCTCTGATTCTGAACACCTCACATTAATGGCAGTCTCTTATGCTACGGCCGGTATCTCTTGAGTTTGGGAGTCTCTAAGTCCAAATTCCAGGTAAAAATATTAGAAAAGTCTTCCTATCTTAAATGGTTCTGAGGAAAAATCTTTTGTCTTGAACTTCTGCTGCAGGACTGACTTCTTGTGGCTTAGTATCTCTTCTCTTCCATTTGCACATGATGCTGTCATAGTAGGATTTTTTACCAAGAAAGAGTGATGTGTTCCCTAGATCAGCTTCAGCTTGTTTGGCTCTATAATCAATACCTTTGGTACCAGCAGCCAGGAATTCAAAAGACCAATCACATTGGGAAAGTCTGCTGTCAGGGACCTCTCCAGAGTACTGAAAAGCAACAATGTCAGTCTGAAAACTAAGGGGCAACTGATACATGCCATAGTCTTTGCATTTGCATCAGAAACCTGGACAATGACTAACAACAGAAGGAGAATTGATGCCTTTGAACTATGGAGCTGGAGAAGAGTAATGAATTAATATACCGTGGATGGCTAGGAGAACCAATAGATCTGTCCTTGAGAAGGTGAAACCAGGCTGCTCAGCGGAGGAAAAGATTCTAAAGCTTCATCTGACATACTTTGGGCATATTGCAAGGAGGGACTAGTCCTTGGAGAGGTACATCATGCTTGGGAGGGTGGAGGGACAGCACAAAAAAGGAAGATCCTTGATGAGATGTAGATGAGCTGTATTGATTCAGTAACTGGGGTAATGGAGGTAGGTGTGTCAGAAAAAATAAGGTTGTCTCTGGATAGAAGAAGGATCAGAGCTATTGTACATAGGGTGGCTATGAGTTGCAGGTGATTTGATGGCACATAACAACAACAACAACAACATGGTTGTAGGTTTTTCTGAATCTTAGGAGACTGTTCATGTTGTGGATTAGGGCTGTTAGGGTTCTTGCAAGCTTTCCTCTGATGAAGTTTATAGTTCTTGGTTTTATTCCTAGGTCTTTGATCCACACTTAGTTGGGGTTTTTGTATGCTTTGGAGTGTGGGTCTTGTTTGAGTTTTCTGCAGATACTTTTCCAATTTTTTTCAACAGCTTTTGTTAAAGAGGCTTTCATTTTCTCTCTTAACTAATTTGATCTCCTTGTCAAAAATCAGTTGACCATAGGCAGATAAGCTGATTTCTGGGTTCTCAATTCTATTCCATTAATTTATGTGTCTGTCACTGTATGTACCACACTATCTTGACCATCAAGGCTGTGTAGTAGGATGTGAGATCAGGGAATAAGATACCTCCTACCTTGCTTCTTTTTTTAGGAGTGCTTTTCTTATTTGGGGTCTCTCCATTCCAGATGAAATTGGAAATTGCTTTTTCCATCTCTGACAAATGGAATTAGTATTTGTATTGGGATTGCACTGAACTTGTAGATTGCTTTTGGTACATTGTCAGTTTTTACAATATTGAATCTTACTATCCATGACCATGGTGTGGTATATATTCTTCCATTTCTCCAGGTCTCATTTTGTTTCTTGTAGTAATGTTTTGTAATTTTCTTTGAATAGGTCTTTTGTGTTTCTAGTAGATTTATTTCTAAGTATTCAATCTTTTTGTTAGCTATTGTGATGGGTATTATTTCTCTTAACTCCAGTTCTGTATTCTCTTTTGTCACTGTACAGAAATTCAATTAATGTTTGTATATTGATCCTGTATCCTGCTACTTTGCTGAATTGGTTGACTGTGTCCAGTAGTTTTCTTGCTGAGTCTTTTTTCCCCCCCTCAATCCATTCATTTGTGGTTGGACATTTGGGCTGTTTCCATGTTCTTGCAATGGTGATTAATGCTGCCATGAATATTGGTGTACAAAACTATGTTTGTGCCTCAGTTCTCATTTTCTCAGGGTATATTCCAAGTACTGGAATAGCTGGGTCATTTGGAATTTCTATGTGAAGCATTTCCAGGAAGCACCAAACTACCTTCCACAATGGTTGTACCATTTTACAATCCCATAAACAATGTATAAAAGTTCCTTTCTCACCATATCCTCTCTAACATTTATTACTTGCTGCCCTGTTAAATTTTGACACCATTACTGGCATGAGGTGGTACTTCATTGTGGTTTTAATTTGTATTTCTCTTAATACCAGTGATTTGAAACATTTCCTCTTGTGTCTGTCTGCCATTTTAATATCTGTGTGAAAATTTTTCCATATCGTTTGCCCATTTTGTAATTGGGTTATCGGTCTTTTTCTTGAGTCTTTATAGTTTTCTAAGTATACTATCATATCATCTGTATATAGAAATAATTTTACCTCCTTTTTGCCAGTTTGGATACCTCTTATTTATTTTTCTTATCTTATTACTATAAATAACACTCCCAATACAGTATTGAATAGCAAAGATGACAGTGGGCATCCTTGTCTAGTTCCTGTTCTTAAAGGAATGCCTTTAATCTTCCATT